>NC_134690.1:4542822-4755322 GCF_050947455.1 Rhinoderma darwinii | reverse complement strand
GAAATATAATCCAGCCAATTAGCGCCAACAAAAAAAATTGCATGTTTTTGCCCTGTCTCGAACAGGGGACCTTTCGCGTGTTAGGCGAACGTGATAACCACTACACTACAGAAACTTCCCCTTGATACAAAAACCCACCATTGCAGAAACCAAAGTTTGACAAATTTAAAGGCTTTCTTTGTATTAAAAGGAAGACACAGTTCCTTGTTTCTGCCCAGTTTCGAACAGGGGACCTTTCGCGTGTGAGGCGAACGTGATAACCACTACACTACAGAAACTTGGATATTGATTGTTCTGTAACCCGCAAGCCATGCAGAAACGAATTGAGAAATATAATCCAGCCAATTAGCGCCAACAAAAAAAATTGCATGTTTCTGCCCTGTCTCGAACAGGGGACCTTTCGCGTGTGAGGCGAACGTGATAACCACTACACTACAGAAACTTGGATATTGATTGTTCTGCAACCCGCAAGCCATGCAGAAACGAATTGAGAAATATAATCCAGCCAATTAGCGCCAACAAAAAAAATTGCATGTTTTTGCCCTGTCTCGAACAGGGGACCTTTCGCGTGTTAGGCGAACGTGATAACCACTACACTACAGAAACTTCCCCTTGATACAAAAACCCACCATTGCAGAAACCAAAGTTTGACAAATTTAAAGGCTTTCTTTGTATTAAAAGGAAGACACAGTTCCTTGTTTCTGCCCAGTTTCGAACAGGGGACCTTTCGCGTGTGAGGCGAACGTGATAACCACTACACTACAGAAACTTGGATATTGATTGTTCTGTAACCCGCAAGCCATGCAGAAACGAATTGAGAAATATAATCCAGCCAATTAGCGCCAACAAAAAAAATTGCATGTTTCTGCCCTGTCTCGAACAGGGGACCTTTCGCGTGTGAGGCGAACGTGATAACCACTACACTACAGAAACTTGGATATTGATTGTTCTGCAACCCGCAAGCCATGCAGAAACGAATTGAGAAATATAATCCAGCCAATTAGCGCCAACAAAAAAAATTGCATGTTTTTGCCCTGTCTCGAACAGGGGACCTTTCGCGTGTTAGGCGAACGTGATAACCACTACACTACAGAAACTTCCCCTTGATACAAAAACCCACCATTGCAGAAACCAAAGTTTGACAAATTTAAAGGCTTTCTTTGTATTAAAAGGAAGACACAGTTCCTTGTTTCTGCCCAGTTTCGAACAGGGGACCTTTCGCGTGTGAGGCGAACGTGATAACCACTACACTACAGAAACTTGGATATTGATTGTTCTGTAACCCGCAAGCCATGCAGAAACGAATTGAGAAATATAATCCAGCCAATTAGCGCCAACAAAAAAAATTGCATGTTTTTGCCCTGTCTCGAACAGGGGACCTTTCGCGTGTTAGGCGAACGTGATAACCACTACACTACAGAAACTTCCCCTTGATACAAAAACCCACCATTGCAGAAACCAAAGTTTGACAAATTTAAAGGCTTTCTTTGTGTTAAAAGGAAGACACAGTTCCTTGTTTCTGCCCAGTTTCGAACAGGGGACCTTCCACGTGTGAGGCAAACGTGATAACCACTACACTACAGAAACTTGGATATTGATTGTTCTGCAACCCGCAAGCCATGCAGAAACGAATTGAGAAATATAATCCAGCCAATTAGCGCCAACAAAAAAAAATTGCATGTTTCTGCCCTGTCTCGAACAGGGGACCTTTCGCGTGTGAGGCGAACGTGATAACCACTACACTACAGAAACTTGGATATTGATTGTTCTGCAACCCGCAAGCCATGCAGAAACGAATTGAGAAATATAATCCAGCCAATTAGCGCCAACAAAAAAAATTGCATGTTTCTGCCCTGTCTCGATCAGGGGACCTTTCGCGTGTGAGGCGAACGTGATAACCACTACACTACAGAAACTTGGATATTGATTGTTCTGCAACCCGCAAGCCATGCAGAAACGAATTGAGAAATATAATCCAGCCAATTAGCGGCAACAAAAAAAATTGCATGTTTCTGCCCTGTCTCGAACAGGGGACCTTTCGTGTGTGAGGCGAACGTGATAACCACTACACTACAGAAACTTCCCCTTGATACAAAAACCCACCATTGCAGAAACCAAAGTTTGACAAATTTAAAGGATTTCTTTGTGTTAAAAGGAAGACATAGTTCCTTGTTTCTGCCCAGTTTCGAACAGGGGACCTTTCGCGTGTGAGGCGAACGTGATAACCACTACACTACAGAAACTTGGATATTGATTGTTCTGCAACCCGCAAGCCATGCAGAAACGAATTGAGAAATATAATCCAGCCAATTAGCGCCAACAAAAAAAATTGCATGTTTCTGCCCTGTCTCGATCAGGGGACCTTTCGCGTGTGAGGCGAACGTGATAACCACTACACTACAGAAACTTGGATATTGACTGTTCTGCAACCCGCAAGCCATGCAGAAACGAATTGAGAAATATAATCCAGCCAATTAGCGCCAACAAAAAAAATTGCATGTTTTTGCCCTGTCTCGAACAGGGGACCTTTCGCGTGTGAGGCGAACGTGATAACCACTACACTACAGAAACTTGGATATTGATTGTTCTGCAACCCGCAAGCCATGCAGAAACGAATTGAGAAATATAATCCAGCCAATTAGCGCCAACAAAAAAAATTGCATGTTTCTGCCCTGTCTCGATCAGGGGACCTTTCGCGTGTGAGGCGAACGTGATAACCACTACACTACAGAAACTTGGATATTGATTGTTCTGCAACCCGCAAGCCATGCAGAAACGAATTGAGAAATATAATCCAGCCAATTAGCGCCAACAAAAAAAATTGCATGTTTTTGCCCTGTCTCGAACAGGGGACCTTTCGCGTGTGAGGCGAACGTGATAACCACTACACTACAGAAACTTCCCCTTGATACAAAAACCCACCATTGCAGAAACCAAAGTTTGACAAATTTAAAGGCTTTCTTTGTGTTAAAAGGAAGACACAGTTCCTTGTTTCTGCCCAGTTTCGAACAGGGGACCTTTCGCGTGTGAGGCGAACGTGATAACCACTACACTACAGAAACTTGGATATTGATTGTTCTGCAACCCGCAAGCCATGCAGAAACGAATTGAGAAATATAATCCAGCCAATTAGCGCCAACAAAAAAAATTGCATGTTTCTGCCCTGTCTCGAACAGGGGACCTTTCGCGTGTGAGGCGAACGTGATAACCACTACACTACAGAAACTTGGATATTGATTGTTCTGCAACCCGCAAGCCATGCAGAAACGAATTGAGAAATATAATCCAGCCAATTAGCGCCAACAAAAAAAATTGCATGTTTTTGCCCTGTCTCGAACAGGGGACCTTTCGCGTGTTAGGCGAACGTGATAACCACTACACTACAGAAACTTCCCCTTGATACAAAAACCCACCATTGCAGAAACCAAAGTTTGACAAATTTAAAGGCTTTCTTTGTATTAAAAGGAAGACACAGTTCCTTGTTTCTGCCCAGTTTCGAACAGGGGACCTTTCGCGTGTGAGGCGAACGTGATAACCACTGCACTACAGAAACTTGGATATTGATTGTTCTGCAACCCGCAAGCCATGCAGAAACGAATTGAGAAATATAATCCAGCCAATTAGCGCCAACAAAAAAAATTGCATGTTTCTGCCCTGTCTCGATCAGGGGACCTTTCGCGTGTGAGGCGAACGTGATAACCACTACACTACAGAAACTTGGATATTGATTGTTCTGCAACCCGCAAGCCATGCAGAAACGAATTGAGAAATATAATCCAGCCAATTAGCGCCAACAAAAAAAATTGCATGTTTTTGCCCTGTCTCGAACAGGGGACCTTTCGCGTGTTAGGCGAACGTGATAACCACTACACTACAGAAACTTCCCCTTGATACAAAAACCCACCATTGCAGAAACCAAAGTTTGACAAATTTAAAGGCTTTCTTTGTATTAAAAGGAAGACACAGTTCCTTGTTTCTGCCCAGTTTCGAACAGGGGACCTTTCGCGTGTGAGGCGAACGTGATAACCACTGCACTACAGAAACTTGGATATTGATTGTTCTGCAACCCGCAAGCCATGCAGAAACGAATTGAGAAATATAATCCAGCCAATTAGCGCCAACAAAAAAAATTGCATGTTTCTGCCCTGTCTCGATCAGGGGACCTTTCGCGTGTGAGGCGAACGTGATAACCACTACACTACAGAAACTTGGATATTGATTGTTCTGCAACCCGCAAGCCATGCAGAAACGAATTGAGAAATATAATCCAGCCAATTAGCGCCAACAAAAAAAATTGCATGTTTTTGCCCTGTCTCGAACAGGGGACCTTTCGCGTGTGAGGCGAACGTGATAACCACTACACTACAGAAACTTCCCCTTGATACAAAAACCCACCATTGCAGAAACCAAAGTTTGACAAATTTAAAGGCTTTCTTTGTGTTAAAAGGAAGACACAGTTCCTTGTTTCTGCCCAGTTTCGAACAGGGGACCTTTCGCGTGTGAGGCGAACGTGATAACCACTACACTACAGAAACTTGGATATTGATTGTTCTGCAACCCGCAAGCCATGCAGAAACGAATTGAGAAATATAATCCAGCCAATTAGCGCCAACAAAAAAAATTGCATGTTTTTGCCCTGTCTCGAACAGGGGACCTTTCGCGTGTGAGGCGAACGTGATAACCACTACACTACAGAAACTTCCCCTTGATACAAAAACCCACCATTGCAGAAACCAAAGTTTGACAAATTTAAAGGCTTTCTTTGTATTAAAAGGAAGACACAGTTCCTTGTTTCTGCCCAGTTTCGAACAGGGGACCTTTCGCGTGTGAGGCGAACGTGATAACCACTACACTACAGAAACTTGGATATTGATTGTTCTGCAACCCGCAAGCCATGCAGAAACGAATTGAGAAATATAATCCAGCCAATTAGCGGCAACAAAAAAAATTGCATGTTTCTGCCCTGTCTCGAACAGGGGACCTTTCGTGTGTGAGGCGAACGTGATAACCACTACACTACAGAAACTACCCCTTGATACAAAAACCCACCATTGCAGAAACCAAAGTTTGACAAATTTAAAGGATTTCTTTGTGTTAAAAGGAAGACATAGTTCCTTGTTTCTGCCCAGTTTCGAACAGGGGACCTTTCGCGTGTGAGGCGAACGTGATAACCACTACACTACAGAAACTTGGATATTGATTGTTCTGCAACCCGCAAGCCATGCAGAAACGAATTGAGAAATATAATCCAGCCAATTAGCGCCAACAAAAAAAATTGCATGTTTCTGCCCTGTCTCGATCAGGGGACCTTTCGCGTGTGAGGCGAACGTGATAACCACTACACTACAGAAACTTGGATATTGATTGTTCTGCAACCCGCAAGCCATGCAGAAACGAATTGAGAAATATAATCCAGCCAATTAGCGCCAACAAAAAAAATTGCATGTTTTTGTCCTGTCTCGAACAGGGGACCTTTCGCGTGTGAGGCGAACGTGATAACCACTACACTACAGAAACTTCCCCTTGATACAAAAACCCACCATTGCAGAAACCAAAGTTTGACAAATTTAAAGGCTTTCTTTGTGTTAAAAGGAAGACACAGTTCCTTGTTTCTGCCCAGTTTCGAACAGGGGACCTTTCGCGTGTGAGGCGAACGTGATAACCACTACACTACAGAAACTTGGATATTGATTGTTCTGCAACCCGCAAGCCATGCAGAAACGAATTGAGAAATATAATCCAGCCAATTAGCGCCAACAAAAAAAATTGCATGTTTCTGCCCTGTCTCGAACAGGGGACCTTTCGCGTGTGAGGCGAACGTGATAACCACTACACTACAGAAACTTGGATATTGATTGTTCTGCAACCCGCAAGCCATGCAGAAACGAATTGAGAAATATAATCCAGCCAATTAGCGCCAACAAAAAAAATTGCATGTTTTTGCCCTGTCTCGAACAGGGGACCTTTCGCGTGTTAGGCGAAAGTGATAACCACTACACTACAGAAACTTCCCCTTGATACAAAAACCCACCATTGCAGAAACCAAAGTTTGACAAATTTAAAGGCTTTCTTTGTATTAAAAGGAAGACACAGTTCCTTGTTTCTGCCCAGTTTCGAACAGGGGACCTTTCGCGTGTGAGGCGAACGTGATAACCACTACACTACAGAAACTTGGATATTGATTGTTCTGTAACCCGCAAGCCATGCAGAAACGAATTGAGAAATATAATCCAGCCAATTAGCGCCAACAAAAAAAATTGCATGTTTTTGCCCTGTCTCGAACAGGGGACCTTTCGCGTGTTAGGCGAACGTGATAACCACTACACTACAGAAACTACCCCTTGATACAAAAACCCACCATTGCAGAAACCAAAGTTTGACAAATTTAAAGGATTTCTTTGTGTTAAAAGGAAGACATAGTTCCTTGTTTCTGCCCAGTTTCGAACAGGGGACCTTTCGCGTGTGAGGCGAACGTGATAACCACTACACTACAGAAACTTGGATGTTGATTGTTCTGCAACCCGCAAGCCATGCAGAAACGAATTGAGAAATATAATCCAGCCAATTAGCGCCAACAAAAAAAATTGCATGTTTCTGCCCTGTCTCGATCAGGGGACCTTTCGCGTGTGAGGCGAACGTGATAACCACTACACTACAGAAACTTGGATATTGATTGTTCTGCAACCCGCAAGCCATGCAGAAACGAATTGAGAAATATAATCCAGCCAATTAGCGCCAACAAAAAAAATTGCATGTTTTTGCCCTGTCTCGAACAGGGGACCTTTCGCGTGTGAGGCGAACGTGATAACCACTACACTACAGAAACTTCCCCTTGATACAAAAACCCACCATTGCAGAAACCAAAGTTTGACAAATTTAAAGGCTTTCTTTGTGTTAAAAGGAAGACACAGTTCCTTGTTTCTGCCCAGTTTCGAACAGGGGACCTTTCGCGTGTGAGGCGAACGTGATAACCACTACACTACAGAAACTTGGATATTGATTGTTCTGCAACCCGCAAGCCATGCAGAAACGAATTGAGAAATATAATCCAGCCAATTAGCGCCAACAAAAAAAATTGCATGTTTTTGCCCTGTCTCGAACAGGGGACCTTTCGCGTGTGAGGCGAACGTGATAACCACTACACTACAGAAACTTCCCCTTGATACAAAAACCCACCATTGCAGAAACCAAAGTTTGACAAATTTAAAGGCTTTCTTTGTATTAAAAGGAAGACACAGTTCCTTGTTTCTGCCCAGTTTCGAACAGGGGACCTTTCGCGTGTGAGGCGAACGTGATAACCACTACACTACAGAAACTTGGATATTGATTGTTCTGCAACCCGCAAGCCATGCAGAAACGAATTGAGAAATATAATCCAGCCAATTAGCGGCAACAAAAAAAATTGCATGTTTCTGCCCTGTCTCGAACAGGGGACCTTTCGTGTGTGAGGCGAACGTGATAACCACTACACTACAGAAACTACCCCTTGATACAAAAACCCACCATTGCAGAAACCAAAGTTTGACAAATTTAAAGGATTTCTTTGTGTTAAAAGGAAGACATAGTTCCTTGTTTCTGCCCAGTTTCGAACAGGGGACCTTTCGCGTGTGAGGCGAACGTGATAACCACTACACTACAGAAACTTGGATATTGATTGTTCTGCAACCCGCAAGCCATGCAGAAACGAATTGAGAAATATAATCCAGCCAATTAGCGCCAACAAAAAAAATTGCATGTTTCTGCCCTGTCTCGATCAGGGGACCTTTCGCGTGTGAGGCGAACGTGATAACCACTACACTACAGAAACTTGGATATTGATTGTTCTGCAACCCGCAAGCCATGCAGAAACGAATTGAGAAATATAATCCAGCCAATTAGCGCCAACAAAAAAAATTGCATGTTTTTGTCCTGTCTCGAACAGGGGACCTTTCGCGTGTGAGGCGAACGTGATAACCACTACACTACAGAAACTTCCCCTTGATACAAAAACCCACCATTGCAGAAACCAAAGTTTGACAAATTTAAAGGCTTTCTTTGTGTTAAAAGGAAGACACAGTTCCTTGTTTCTGCCCAGTTTCGAACAGGGGACCTTTCGCGTGTGAGGCGAACGTGATAACCACTACACTACAGAAACTTGGATATTGATTGTTCTGCAACCCGCAAGCCATGCAGAAACGAATTGAGAAATATAATCCAGCCAATTAGCGCCAACAAAAAAAATTGCATGTTTCTGCCCTGTCTCGAACAGGGGACCTTTCGCGTGTGAGGCGAACGTGATAACCACTACACTACAGAAACTTGGATATTGATTGTTCTGCAACCCGCAAGCCATGCAGAAACGAATTGAGAAATATAATCCAGCCAATTAGCGCCAACAAAAAAAATTGCATGTTTTTGCCCTGTCTCGAACAGGGGACCTTTCGCGTGTTAGGCGAAAGTGATAACCACTACACTACAGAAACTTCCCCTTGATACAAAAACCCACCATTGCAGAAACCAAAGTTTGACAAATTTAAAGGCTTTCTTTGTATTAAAAGGAAGACACAGTTCCTTGTTTCTGCCCAGTTTCGAACAGGGGACCTTTCGCGTGTGAGGCGAACGTGATAACCACTACACTACAGAAACTTGGATATTGATTGTTCTGTAACCCGCAAGCCATGCAGAAACGAATTGAGAAATATAATCCAGCCAATTAGCGCCAACAAAAAAAATTGCATGTTTTTGCCCTGTCTCGAACAGGGGACCTTTCGCGTGTTAGGCGAACGTGATAACCACTACACTACAGAAACTACCCCTTGATACAAAAACCCACCATTGCAGAAACCAAAGTTTGACAAATTTAAAGGATTTCTTTGTGTTAAAAGGAAGACATAGTTCCTTGTTTCTGCCCAGTTTCGAACAGGGGACCTTTCGCGTGTGAGGCGAACGTGATAACCACTACACTACAGAAACTTGGATGTTGATTGTTCTGCAACCCGCAAGCCATGCAGAAACGAATTGAGAAATATAATCCAGCCAATTAGCGCCAACAAAAAAAATTGCATGTTTCTGCCCTGTCTCGATCAGGGGACCTTTCGCGTGTGAGGCGAACGTGATAACCACTACACTACAGAAACTTGGATATTGATTGTTCTGCAACCCGCAAGCCATGCAGAAACGAATTGAGAAATATAATCCAGCCAATTAGCGCCAACAAAAAAAATTGCATGTTTTTGCCCTGTCTCGAACAGGGGACCTTTCGCGTGTGAGGCGAACGTGATAACCACTACACTACAGAAACTTCCCCTTGATACAAAAACCCACCATTGCAGAAACCAAAGTTTGACAAATTTAAAGGCTTTCTTTGTGTTAAAAGGAAGACACAGTTCCTTGTTTCTGCCCAGTTTCGAACAGGGGACCTTCCGCGTGTGAGGCAAACGTGATAACCACTACACTACAGAAACTTGGATATTGATTGTTCTGCAACCCGCAAGCCATGCAGAAACGAATTGAGAAATATAATCCAGCCAATTAGCGCCAACAAAAAAAATTGCATGTTTCTGCCCTGTCTCGATCAGGGGACCTTTCGCGTGTGAGGCGAACGTGATAACCACTACACTACAGAAACTTGGATATTGATTGTTCTGCAACCCGCAAGCCATGCAGAAACGAATTGAGAAATATAATCCAGCCAATTAGCGGCAACAAAAAAAATTGCATGTTTCTGCCCTGTCTCGAACAGGGGACCTTTCGTGTGTGAGGCGAACGTGATAACCACTACACTACAGAAACTTCCCCTTGATACAAAAACCCACCATTGCAGAAACCAAAGTTTGACAAATTTAAAGGATTTCTTTGTGTTAAAAGGAAGACATAGTTCCTTGTTTCTGCCCAGTTTCGAACAGGGGACCTTTCGCGTGTGAGGCGAACGTGATAACCACTACACTACAGAAACTTGGATATTGATTGTTCTGCAACCCGCAAGCCATGCAGAAACGAATTGAGAAATATAATCCAGCCAATTAGCGCCAACAAAAAAAATTGCATGTTTCTGCCCTGTCTCGATCAGGGGACCTTTCGCGTGTGAGGCGAACGTGATAACCACTACACTACAGAAACTTGGATATTGATTGTTCTGCAACCCGCAAGCCATGCAGAAACGAATTGAGAAATATAATCCAGCCAATTAGCGCCAACAAAAAAAATTGCATGTTTTTGCCCTGTCTCGAACAGGGGACCTTTCGCGTGTGAGGCGAACGTGATAACCACTACACTACAGAAACTTGGATATTGATTGTTCTGCAACCCGCAAGCCATGCAGAAACGAATTGAGAAATATAATCCAGCCAATTAGCGCCAACAAAAAAAATTGCATGTTTCTGCCCTGTCTCGATCAGGGGACCTTTCGCGTGTGAGGCGAACGTGATAACCACTACACTACAGAAACTTGGATATTGATTGTTCTGCAACCCGCAAGCCATGCAGAAACGAATTGAGAAATATAATCCAGCCAATTAGCGCCAACAAAAAAAATTGCATGTTTTTGCCCTGTCTCGAACAGGGGACCTTTCGCGTGTGAGGCGAACGTGATAACCACTACACTACAGAAACTTCCCCTTGATACAAAAACCCACCATTGCAGAAACCAAAGTTTGACAAATTTAAAGGATTTCTTTGTGTTAAAAGGAAGACATAGTTCCTTGTTTCTGCCCAGTTTCGAACAGGGGACCTTTCGCGTGTGAGGCGAACGTGATAACCACTACACTACAGAAACTTGGATATTGATTGTTCTGCAACCCGCAAGCCATGCAGAAACGAATTGAGAAATATAATCCAGCCAATTAGCGCCAACAAAAAAAATTGCATGTTTCTGCCCTGTCTCGATCAGGGGACCTTTCGCGTGTGAGGCGAACGTGATAACCACTACACTACAGAAACTTGGATATTGATTGTTCTGCAACCCGCAAGCCATGCAGAAACGAATTGAGAAATATAATCCAGCCAATTAGCGCCAACAAAAAAAATTGCATGTTTTTGCCCTGTCTCGAACAGGGGACCTTTCGCGTGTGAGGCGAACGTGATAACCACTACACTACAGAAACTTCCCCTTGATACAAAAACCCACCATTGCAGAAACCAAAGTTTGACAAATTTAAAGGCTTTCTTTGTGTTAAAAGGAAGACACAGTTCCTTGTTTCTGCCCAGTTTCGAACAGGGGACCTTTCGCGTGTGAGGCGAACGTGATAACCACTACACTACAGAAACTTCCCCTTGATACAAAAACCCACCATTGCAGAAACCAAAGTTTGACAAATTTAAAGGATTTCTTTGTGTTAAAAGGAAGACATAGTTCCTTGTTTCTGCCCAGTTTCGAACAGGGGACCTTTCGCGTGTGAGGCGAACGTGATAACCACTACACTACAGAAACTTGGATATTGATTGTTCTGCAACCCGCAAGCCATGCAGAAACGAATTGAGAAATATAATCCAGCCAATTAGCGCCAACAAAAAAAATTGCATGTTTCTGCCCTGTCTCGATCAGGGGACCTTTCGCGTGTGAGGCGAACGTGATAACCACTACACTACAGAAACTTGGACATTGATTGTTCTGCAACCCGCAAGCCATGCAGAAACGAATTGAGAAATATAATCCAGCCAATTAGCGCCAACAAAAAAAATTGCATGTTTCTGCCCTGTCTCGAACAGGGGACCTTTCGTGTGTGAGGCGAACGTGATAACCACTACACTACAGAAACTTCCCCTTGATACAAAAACCCACCATTGCAGAAACCAAAGTTTGACAAATTTAAAGGCTTTCTTTGTGTTAAAAGGAAGACACAGTTCCTTGTTTCTGCCCAGTTTCGAACAGGGGACCTTCCGCGTGTGAGGCAAACGTGATAACCACTACACTACAGAAACTTGGATATTGATTGTTCTGCAACCCGCAAGCCATGCAGAAACGAATTGAGAAATATAATCCAGCCAATTAGCGCCAACAAAAAAAAATTGCATGTTTCTGCCCTGTCTCGAACAGGGGACCTTTCGCGTGTGAGGCGAACGTGATAACCACTACACTACAGAAACTTGGATATTGATTGTTCTGCAACCCGCAAGCCATGCAGAAACGAATTGAGAAATATAATCCAGCCAATTAGCGGCAACAAAAAAAATTGCATGTTTCTGCCCTGTCTCGAACAGGGGACCTTTCGTGTGTGAGGCGAACGTGATAACCACTACACTACAGAAACTTCCCCTTGATACAAAAACCCACCATTGCAGAAACCAAAGTTTGACAAATTTAAAGGATTTCTTTGTGTTAAAAGGAAGACATAGTTCCTTGTTTCTGCCCAGTTTCGAACAGGGGACCTTCCGCGTGTGAGGCAAACGTGATAACCACTACACTACAGAAACTTGGATATTGATTGTTCTGCAACCCGCAAGCCATGCAGAAACGAATTGAGAAATATAATCCAGCCAATTAGCGCCAACAAAAAAAATTGCATGTTTCTGCCCTGTCTCGATCAGGGGACCTTTCGCGTGTGAGGCGAACGTGATAACCACTACACTACAGAAACTTGGATATTGATTGTTCTGCAACCCGCAAGCCATGCAGAAACGAATTGAGAAATATAATCCAGCCAATTAGCGCCAACAAAAAAAATTGCATGTTTTTGCCCTGTCTCGAACAGGGGACCTTTCGCGTGTGAGGCGAACGTGATAACCACTACACTACAGAAACTTCCCCTTGATACAAAAACCCACCATTGCAGAAACCAAAGTTTGACAAATTTAAAGGCTTTCTTTGTGTTAAAAGGAAGACACAGTTCCTTGTTTCTGCCCAGTTTCGAACAGGGGACCTTCCGCGTGTGAGGCAAACGTGATAACCACTACACTACAGAAACTTGGATATTGATTGTTCTGCAACCCGCAAGCCATGCAGAAACGAATTGAGAAATATAATCCAGCCAATTAGCGCCAACAAAAAAAAATTGCATGTTTCTGCCCTGTCTCGAACAGGGGACCTTTCGCGTGTGAGGCGAACGTGATAACCACTACACTACAGAAACTTGGATATTGATTGTTCTGCAACCCGCAAGCCATGCAGAAACGAATTGAGAAATATAATCCAGCCAATTAGCGGCAACAAAAAAAATTGCATGTTTCTGCCCTGTCTCGAACAGGGGACCTTTCGCGT
The DNA here is from genome assembly GCF_050947455.1 of Rhinoderma darwinii. Lineage (NCBI taxonomy): Eukaryota > Metazoa > Chordata > Amphibia > Anura > Rhinodermatidae > Rhinoderma > Rhinoderma darwinii. The sequence goes on along the minus strand of NC_134690.1, from coordinate 4,742,148 downwards.
GTGAGGCGAACGTGATAACCACTACACTACAGAAACTTGGATATTGATTGTTCTGCAACCCGCAAGCCATGCAGAAACGAATTGAGAAATATAATCCAGCCAATTAGCGGCAACAAAAAAAATTGCATGTTTCTGCCCTGTCTCGAACAGGGGACCTTTCGTGTGTGAGGCGAACGTGATAACCACTACACTACAGAAACTTCCCCTTGATACAAAAACCCACCATTGCAGAAACCAAAGTTTGACAAATTTAAAGGATTTCTTTGTGTTAAAAGGAAGACATAGTTCCTTGTTTCTGCCCAGTTTCGAACAGGGGACCTTTCGCGTGTGAGGCGAACGTGATAACCACTACACTACAGAAACTTGGATATTGATTGTTCTGCAACCCGCAAGCCATGCAGAAACGAATTGAGAAATATAATCCAGCCAATTAGCGCCAACAAAAAAAATTGCATGTTTCTGCCCTGTCTCGATCAGGGGACCTTTCGCGTGTGAGGCGAACGTGATAACCACTACACTACAGAAACTTGGATATTGATTGTTCTGCAACCCGCAAGCCATGCAGAAACGAATTGAGAAATATAATCCAGCCAATTAGCGCCAACAAAAAAAATTGCATGTTTTTGCCCTGTCTCGAACAGGGGACCTTTCGCGTGTGAGGCGAACGTGATAACCACTACACTACAGAAACTTCCCCTTGATACAAAAACCCACCATTGCAGAAACCAAAGTTTGACAAATTTAAAGGCTTTCTTTGTGTTAAAAGGAAGACACAGTTCCTTGTTTCTGCCCAGTTTCGAACAGGGGACCTTTCGCGTGTGAGGCGAACGTGATAACCACTACACTACAGAAACTTGGATATTGATTGTTCTGCAACCCGCAAGCCATGCAGAAACGAATTGAGAAATATAATCCAGCCAATTAGCGCCAACAAAAAAAATTGCATGTTTCTGCCCTGTCTCGAACAGGGGACCTTTCGCGTGTGAGGCGAACGTGATAACCACTACACTACAGAAACTTGGATATTGATTGTTCTGCAACCCGCAAGCCATGCAGAAACGAATTGAGAAATATAATCCAGCCAATTAGCGCCAACAAAAAAAATTGCATGTTTTTGCCCTGTCTCGAACAGGGGACCTTTCGCGTGTTAGGCGAACGTGATAACCACTACACTACAGAAACTTCCCCTTGATACAAAAACCCACCATTGCAGAAACCAAAGTTTGACAAATTTAAAGGCTTTCTTTGTATTAAAAGGAAGACACAGTTCCTTGTTTCTGCCCAGTTTCGAACAGGGGACCTTTCGCGTGTGAGGCGAACGTGATAACCACTACACTACAGAAACTTGGATATTGATTGTTCTGCAACCCGCAAGCCATGCAGAAACGAATTGAGAAATATAATCCAGCCAATTAGCGGCAACAAAAAAAATTGCATGTTTCTGCCCTGTCTCGAACAGGGGACCTTTCGTGTGTGAGGCGAACGTGATAACCACTACACTACAGAAACTTCCCCTTGATACAAAAACCCACCATTGCAGAAACCAAAGTTTGACAAATTTAAAGGATTTCTTTGTGTTAAAAGGAAGACATAGTTCCTTGTTTCTGCCCAGTTTCGAACAGGGGACCTTTCGCGTGTGAGGCGAACGTGATAACCACTACACTACAGAAACTTGGATATTGATTGTTCTGCAACCCGCAAGCCATGCAGAAACGAATTGAGAAATATAATCCAGCCAATTAGCGCCAACAAAAAAAATTGCATGTTTCTGCCCTGTCTCGATCAGGGGACCTTTCGCGTGTGAGGCGAACGTGATAACCACTACACTACAGAAACTTGGATATTGATTGTTCTGCAACCCGCAAGCCATGCAGAAACGAATTGAGAAATATAATCCAGCCAATTAGCGCCAACAAAAAAAATTGCATGTTTTTGCCCTGTCTCGAACAGGGGACCTTTCGCGTGTGAGGCGAACGTGATAACCACTACACTACAGAAACTTCCCCTTGATACAAAAACCCACCATTGCAGAAACCAAAGTTTGACAAATTTAAAGGCTTTCTTTGTGTTAAAAGGAAGACACAGTTCCTTGTTTCTGCCCAGTTTCGAACAGGGGACCTTTCGCGTGTGAGGCGAACGTGATAACCACTACACTACAGAAACTTGGATATTGATTGTTCTGCAACCCGCAAGCCATGCAGAAACGAATTGAGAAATATAATCCAGCCAATTAGCGCCAACAAAAAAAATTGCATGTTTCTGCCCTGTCTCGAACAGGGGACCTTTCGTGTGTGAGGCGAACGTGATAACCACTACACTACAGAAACTTCCCCTTGATACAAAAACCCACCATTGCAGAAACCAAAGTTTGACAAATTTAAAGGATTTCTTTGTGTTAAAAGGAAGACATAGTTCCTTGTTTCTGCCCAGTTTCGAACAGGGGACCTTTCGCGTGTGAGGCGAACGTGATAACCACTACACTACAGAAACTTGGATATTGATTGTTCTGCAACCCGCAAGCCATGCAGAAACGAATTGAGAAATATAATCCAGCCAATTAGCGCCAACAAAAAAAATTGCATGTTTCTGCCCTGTCTCGATCAGGGGACCTTTCGCGTGTGAGGCGAACGTGATAACCACTACACTACAGAAACTTGGATATTGATTGTTCTGCAACCCGCAAGCCATGCAGAAACGAATTGAGAAATATAATCCAGCCAATTAGCGCCAACAAAAAAAATTGCATGTTTTTGCCCTGTCTCGAACAGGGGACCTTTCGCGTGTGAGGCGAACGTGATAACCACTACACTACAGAAACTTCCCCTTGATACAAAAACCCACCATTGCAGAAACCAAAGTTTGACAAATTTAAAGGCTTTCTTTGTGTTAAAAGGAAGACACAGTTCCTTGTTTCTGCCCAGTTTCGAACAGGGGACCTTTCGCGTGTGAGGCGAACGTGATAACCACTACACTACAGAAACTTGGATATTGATTGTTCTGCAACCCGCAAGCCATGCAGAAACGAATTGAGAAATATAATCCAGCCAATTAGCGCCAACAAAAAAAATTGCATGTTTTTGCCCTGTCTCGAACAGGGGACCTTTCGCGTGTGAGGCAAACGTGATAACCACTACACTACAGAAACTTCCCCTTGATACAAAAACCCACCATTGCAGAAACCAAAGTTTGACAAATTTAAAGGCTTTCTTTGTGTTAAAAGGAAGACACAGTTCCTTGTTTCTGCCCAGTTTCGAACAGGGGACCTTTCGCGTGTGAGGCGAACGTGATAACCACTACACTACAGAAACTTGGATATTGATTGTTCTGCAACCCGCAAGCCATGCAGAAACGAATTGAGAAATATAATCCAGCCAATTAGCGCCAACAAAAAAAATTGCATGTTTTTGCCCTGTCTCGAACAGGGGACCTTTCGCGTGTGAGGCGAACGTGATAACCACTACACTACAGAAACTTGGATATTGATTGTTCTGCAACCCGCAAGCCATGCAGAAACGAATTGAGAAATATAATCCAGCCAATTAGCGCCAACAAAAAAAATTGCATGTTTCTGCCCTGTCTCGAACAGGGGACCTTTCGTGTGTGAGGCGAACGTGATAACCACTACACTACAGAAACTTCCCCTTGATACAAAAACCCACCATTGCAGAAACCAAAGTTTGACAAATTTAAAGGATTTCTTTGTGTTAAAAGGAAGACATAGTTCCTTGTTTCTGCCCAGTTTCGAACAGGGGACCTTTCGCGTGTGAGGCGAACGTGATAACCACTACACTACAGAAACTTGGATATTGATTGTTCTGCAACCCGCAAGCCATGCAGAAACGAATTGAGAAATATAATCCAGCCAATTAGCGCCAACAAAAAAAATTGCATGTTTCTGCCCTGTCTCGATCAGGGGACCTTTCGCGTGTGAGGCGAACGTGATAACCACTACACTACAGAAACTTGGATATTGATTGTTCTGCAACCCGCAAGCCATGCAGAAACGAATTGAGAAATATAATCCAGCCAATTAGCGCCAACAAAAAAAATTGCATGTTTTTGCCCTGTCTCGAACAGGGGACCTTTCGCGTGTGAGGCGAACGTGATAACCACTACACTACAGAAACTTCCCCTTGATACAAAAACCCACCATTGCAGAAACCAAAGTTTGACAAATTTAAAGGCTTTCTTTGTGTTAAAAGGAAGACACAGTTCCTTGTTTCTGCCCAGTTTCGAACAGGGGACCTTTCGCGTGTGAGGCGAACGTGATAACCACTACACTACAGAAACTTGGATATTGATTGTTCTGCAACCCGCAAGCCATGCAGAAACGAATTGAGAAATATAATCCAGCCAATTAGCGCCAACAAAAAAAATTGCATGTTTTTGCCCTGTCTCGAACAGGGGACCTTTCGCGTGTGAGGCAAACGTGATAACCACTACACTACAGAAACTTCCCCTTGATACAAAAACCCACCATTGCAGAAACCAAAGTTTGACAAATTTAAAGGCTTTCTTTGTGTTAAAAGGAAGACACAGTTCCTTGTTTCTGCCCAGTTTCGAACAGGGGACCTTTCGCGTGTGAGGCGAACGTGATAACCACTACACTACAGAAACTTGGATATTGATTGTTCTGCAACCCGCAAGCCATGCAGAAACGAATTGAGAAATATAATCCAGCCAATTAGCGCCAACAAAAAAAATTGCATGTTTTTGCCCTGTCTCGAACAGGGGACCTTTCGCGTGTGAGGCGAACGTGATAACCACTACACTACAGAAACTTGGATATTGATTGTTCTGCAACCCGCAAGCCATGCAGAAACGAATTGAGAAATATAATCCAGCCAATTAGCGCCAACAAAAAAAATTGCATGTTTTTGCCCTGTCTCGAACAGGGGACCTTTCGCGTGTGAGGCGAACGTGATAACCACTACACTACAGAAACTTCCCCTTGATACAAAAACCCACCATTGCAGAAACCAAAGTTTGACAAATTTAAAGGCTTTCTTTGTGTTAAAAGGAAGACACAGTTCCTTGTTTCTGCCCAGTTTCGAACAGGGGACCTTTCGCGTGTGAGGCGAACGTGATAACCACTACACTACAGAAACTTGGATATTGATTGTTCTGCAACCCGCAAGCCATGCAGAAACGAATTGAGAAATATAATCCAGCCAATTAGCGCCAACAAAAAAAATTGCATGTTTCTGCCCTGTCTCGAACAGGGGACCTTTCGCGTGTTAGGTGAACGTGATAACCACTACACTACAGAAACTTCCCCTTGATACAAAAACCCACCATTGCAGAAACCAAAGTTTGACAAATTTAAAGGATTTCTTTGTGTTAAAAGGAAGACATAGTTCCTTGTTTCTGCCCAGTTTCGAACAGGGGACCTTTCGCGTGTGAGGCGAACGTGATAACCACTACACTACAGAAACTTGGATATTGATTGTTCTGCAACCCGCAAGCCATGCAGAAACGAATTGAGAAATATAATCCAGCCAATTAGCGCCAACAAAAAAAATTGCATGTTTCTGCCCTGTCTCGATCAGGGGACCTTTCGCGTGTGAGGCGAACGTGATAACCACTACACTACAGAAACTTGGATATTGATTGTTCTGCAACCCGCAAGCCATGCAGAAACGAATTGAGAAATATAATCCAGCCAATTAGCGCCAACAAAAAAAATTGCATGTTTTTGCCCTGTCTCGAACAGGGGACCTTTCGCGTGTGAGGCGAACGTGATAACCACTACACTACAGAAACTTCCCCTTGATACAAAAACCCACCATTGCAGAAACCAAAGTTTGACAAATTTAAAGGCTTTCTTTGTGTTAAAAGGAAGACACAGTTCCTTGTTTCTGCCCAGTTTCGAACAGGGGACCTTTCGCGTGTGAGGCGAACGTGATAACCACTACACTACAGAAACTTGGATATTGATTGTTCTGCAACCCGCAAGCCATGCAGAAACGAATTGAGAAATATAATCCAGCCAATTAGCGCCAACAAAAAAAATTGCATGTTTTTGCCCTGTCTCGAACAGGGGACCTTTCGCGTGTGAGGCAAACGTGATAACCACTACACTACAGAAACTTCCCCTTGATACAAAAACCCACCATTGCAGAAACCAAAGTTTGACAAATTTAAAGGCTTTCTTTGTGTTAAAAGGAAGACACAGTTCCTTGTTTCTGCCCAGTTTCGAACAGGGGACCTTTCGCGTGTGAGGCGAACGTGATAACCACTACACTACAGAAACTTGGATATTGATTGTTCTGCAACCCGCAAGCCATGCAGAAACGAATTGAGAAATATAATCCAGCCAATTAGCGCCAACAAAAAAAATTGCATGTTTCTGCCCTGTCTCGATCAGGGGACCTTTCGCGTGTGAGGCGAACGTGATAACCACTACACTACAGAAACTTGGACATTGATTGTTCTGCAACCCGCAAGCCATGCAGAAACGAATTGAGAAATATAATCCAGCCAATTAGCGCCAACAAAAAAAATTGCATGTTTCTGCCCTGTCTCGAACAGGGGACCTTTCGTGTGTGAGGCGAACGTGATAACCACTACACTACAGAAACTTCCCCTTGATACAAAAACCCACCATTGCAGAAACCAAAGTTTGACAAATTTAAAGGATTTCTTTGTGTTAAAAGGAAGACATAGTTCCTTGTTTCTGCCCAGTTTCGAACAGGGGACCTTTCGCGTGTGAGGCGAACGTGATAACCACTACACTACAGAAACTTGGATATTGATTGTTCTGCAACCCGCAAGCCATGCAGAAACGAATTGAGAAATATAATCCAGCCAATTAGCGCCAACAAAAAAAATTGCATGTTTCTGCCCTGTCTCGATCAGGGGACCTTTCGCGTGTGAGGCGAACGTGATAACCACTACACTACAGAAACTTGGATATTGATTGTTCTGCAACCCGCAAGCCATGCAGAAACGAATTGAGAAATATAATCCAGCCAATTAGCGCCAACAAAAAAAATTGCATGTTTTTGCCCTGTCTCGAACAGGGGACCTTTCGCGTGTGAGGCGAACGTGATAACCACTACACTACAGAAACTTCCCCTTGATACAAAAACCCACCATTGCAGAAACCAAAGTTTGACAAATTTAAAGGCTTTCTTTGTGTTAAAAGGAAGACACAGTTCCTTGTTTCTGCCCAGTTTCGAACAGGGGACCTTTCGCGTGTGAGGCGAACGTGATAACCACTACACTACAGAAACTTGGATATTGATTGTTCTGCAACCCGCAAGCCATGCAGAAACGAATTGAGAAATATAATCCAGCCAATTAGCGCCAACAAAAAAAATTGCATGTTTTTGCCCTGTCTCGAACAGGGGACCTTTCGCGTGTTAGGCGAACGTGATAACCACTACACTACAGAAACTTCCCCTTGATACAAAAACCCACCATTGCAGAAACCAAAGTTTGACAAATTTAAAGGCTTTCTTTGTATTAAAAGGAAGACACAGTTCCTTGTTTCTGCCCAGTTTCGAACAGGGGACCTTTCGCGTGTGAGGCGAACGTGATAACCACTACACTACAGAAACTTGGATATTGATTGTTCTGCAACCCGCAAGCCATGCAGAAACGAATTGAGAAATATAATCCAGCCAATTAGCGCCAACAAAAAAAATTGCATGTTTTTGCCCTGTCTCGAACAGGGGACCTTTCGCGTGTGAGGCAAACGTGATAACCACTACACTACAGAAACTTCCCCTTGATACAAAAACCCACCATTGCAGAAACCAAAGTTTGACAAATTTAAAGGCTTTCTTTGTGTTAAAAGGAAGACACAGTTCCTTGTTTCTGCCCAGTTTCGAACAGGGGACCTTTCGCGTGTGAGGCGAACGTGATAACCACTACACTACAGAAACTTGGATATTGATTGTTCTGCAACCCGCAAGCCATGCAGAAACGAATTGAGAAATATAATCCAGCCAATTAGCGCCAACAAAAAAAATTGCATGTTTTTGCCCTGTCTCGAACAGGGGACCTTTCGCGTGTGAGGCGAACGTGATAACCACTACACTACAGAAACTTGGATATTGATTGTTCTGCAACCCGCAAGCCATGCAGAAACGAATTGAGAAATATAATCCAGCCAATTAGCGCCAACAAAAAAAATTGCATGTTTTTGCCCTGTCTCGAACAGGGGACCTTTCGCGTGTGAGGCGAACGTGATAACCACTACACTACAGAAACTTCCCCTTGATACAAAAACCCACCATTGCAGAAACCAAAGTTTGACAAATTTAAAGGCTTTCTTTGTGTTAAAAGGAAGACACAGTTCCTTGTTTCTGCCCAGTTTCGAACAGGGGACCTTTCGCGTGTGAGGCGAACGTGATAACCACTACACTACAGAAACTTGGATATTGATTGTTCTGCAACCCGCAAGCCATGCAGAAACGAATTGAGAAATATAATCCAGCCAATTAGCGCCAACAAAAAAAATTGCATGTTTCTGCCCTGTCTCGAACAGGGGACCTTTCGCGTGTTAGGTGAACGTGATAACCACTACACTACAGAAACTTCCCCTTGATACAAAAACCCACCATTGCAGAAACCAAAGTTTGACAAATTTAAAGGATTTCTTTGTGTTAAAAGGAAGACATAGTTCCTTGTTTCTGCCCAGTTTCGAACAGGGGACCTTTCGCGTGTGAGGCGAACGTGATAACCACTACACTACAGAAACTTGGATATTGATTGTTCTGCAACCCGCAAGCCATGCAGAAACGAATTGAGAAATATAATCCAGCCAATTAGCGCCAACAAAAAAAATTGCATGTTTCTGCCCTGTCTCGATCAGGGGACCTTTCGCGTGTGAGGCGAACGTGATAACCACTACACTACAGAAACTTGGATATTGATTGTTCTGCAACCCGCAAGCCATGCAGAAACGAATTGAGAAATATAATCCAGCCAATTAGCGCCAACAAAAAAAATTGCATGTTTTTGCCCTGTCTCGAACAGGGGACCTTTCGCGTGTGAGGCGAACGTGATAACCACTACACTACAGAAACTTCCCCTTGATACAAAAACCCACCATTGCAGAAACCAAAGTTTGACAAATTTAAAGGCTTTCTTTGTGTTAAAAGGAAGACACAGTTCCTTGTTTCTGCCCAGTTTCGAACAGGGGACCTTTCGCGTGTGAGGCGAACGTGATAACCACTACACTACAGAAACTTGGATATTGATTGTTCTGCAACCCGCAAGCCATGCAGAAACGAATTGAGAAATATAATCCAGCCAATTAGCGCCAACAAAAAAAATTGCATGTTTTTGCCCTGTCTCGAACAGGGGACCTTTCGCGTGTGAGGCAAACGTGATAACCACTACACTACAGAAACTTCCCCTTGATACAAAAACCCACCATTGCAGAAACCAAAGTTTGACAAATTTAAAGGCTTTCTTTGTGTTAAAAGGAAGACACAGTTCCTTGTTTCTGCCCAGTTTCGAACAGGGGACCTTTCGCGTGTGAGGCGAACGTGATAACCACTACACTACAGAAACTTGGATATTGATTGTTCTGCAACCCGCAAGCCATGCAGAAACGAATTGAGAAATATAATCCAGCCAATTAGCGCCAACAAAAAAAATTGCATGTTTCTGCCCTGTCTCGATCAGGGGACCTTTCGCGTGTGAGGCGAACGTGATAACCACTACACTACAGAAACTTGGACATTGATTGTTCTGCAACCCGCAAGCCATGCAGAAACGAATTGAGAAATATAATCCAGCCAATTAGCGCCAACAAAAAAAATTGCATGTTTCTGCCCTGTCTCGAACAGGGGACCTTTCGTGTGTGAGGCGAACGTGATAACCACTACACTACAGAAACTTCCCCTTGATACAAAAACCCACCATTGCAGAAACCAAAGTTTGACAAATTTAAAGGATTTCTTTGTGTTAAAAGGAAGACATAGTTCCTTGTTTCTGCCCAGTTTCGAACAGGGGACCTTTCGCGTGTGAGGCGAACGTGATAACCACTACACTACAGAAACTTGGATATTGATTGTTCTGCAACCCGCAAGCCATGCAGAAACGAATTGAGAAATATAATCCAGCCAATTAGCGCCAACAAAAAAAATTGCATGTTTCTGCCCTGTCTCGATCAGGGGACCTTTCGCGTGTGAGGCGAACGTGATAACCACTACACTACAGAAACTTGGATATTGATTGTTCTGCAACCCGCAAGCCATGCAGAAACGAATTGAGAAATATAATCCAGCCAATTAGCGCCAACAAAAAAAATTGCATGTTTTTGCCCTGTCTCGAACAGGGGACCTTTCGCGTGTGAGGCGAACGTGATAACCACTACACTACAGAAACTTCCCCTTGATACAAAAACCCACCATTGCAGAAACCAAAGTTTGACAAATTTAAAGGCTTTCTTTGTGTTAAAAGGAAGACACAGTTCCTTGTTTCTGCCCAGTTTCGAACAGGGGACCTTTCGCGTGTGAGGCGAACGTGATAACCACTACACTACAGAAACTTGGATATTGATTGTTCTGCAACCCGCAAGCCATGCAGAAACGAATTGAGAAATATAATCCAGCCAATTAGCGCCAACAAAAAAAATTGCATGTTTTTGCCCTGTCTCGAACAGGGGACCTTTCGCGTGTTAGGCGAACGTGATAACCACTACACTACAGAAACTTCCCCTTGATACAAAAACCCACCATTGCAGAAACCAAAGTTTGACAAATTTAAAGGCTTTCTTTGTATTAAAAGGAAGACACAGTTCCTTGTTTCTGCCCAGTTTCGAACAGGGGACCTTTCGCGTGTGAGGCGAACGTGATAACCACTACACTACAGAAACTTGGATATTGATTGTTCTGCAACCCGCAAGCCATGCAGAAACGAATTGAGAAATATAATCCAGCCAATTAGCGGCAACAAAAAAAATTGCATGTTTCTGCCCTGTCTCGAACAGGGGACCTTTCGTGTGTGAGGCGAACGTGATAACCACTACACTACAGAAACTTCCCCTTGATACAAAAACCCACCATTGCAGAAACCAAAGTTTGACAAATTTAAAGGATTTCTTTGTGTTAAAAGGAAGACATAGTTCCTTGTTTCTGCCCAGTTTCGAACAGGGGACCTTTCGCGTGTGAGGCGAACGTGATAACCACTACACTACAGAAACTTGGATATTGATTGTTCTGCAACCCGCAAGCCATGCAGAAACGAATTGAGAAATATAATCCAGCCAATTAGCGCCAACAAAAAAAATTGCATGTTTCTGCCCTGTCTCGATCAGGGGACCTTTCGCGTGTGAGGCGAACGTGATAACCACTACACTACAGAAACTTGGATATTGATTGTTCTGCAACCCGCAAGCCATGCAGAAACGAATTGAGAAATATAATCCAGCCAATTAGCGCCAACAAAAAAAATTGCATGTTTTTGCCCTGTCTCGAACAGGGGACCTTTCGCGTGTGAGGCGAACGTGATAACCACTACACTACAGAAACTTCCCCTTGATACAAAAACCCACCATTGCAGAAACCAAAGTTTGACAAATTTAAAGGCTTTCTTTGTGTTAAAAGGAAGACACAGTTCCTTGTTTCTGCCCAGTTTCGAACAGGGGACCTTTCGCGTGTGAGGCGAACGTGATAACCACTACACTACAGAAACTTGGATATTGATTGTTCTGCAACCCGCAAGCCATGCAGAAACGAATTGAGAAATATAATCCAGCCAATTAGCGCCAACAAAAAAAATTGCATGTTTTTGCCCTGTCTCGAACAGGGGACCTTTCGCGTGTGAGGCAAACGTGATAACCACTACACTACAGAAACTTCCCCTTGATACAAAAACCCACCATTGCAGAAACCAAAGTTTGACAAATTTAAAGGCTTTCTTTGTGTTAAAAGGAAGACACAGTTCCTTGTTTCTGCCCAGTTTCGAACAGGGGACCTTTCGCGTGTGAGGCGAACGTGATAACCACTACACTACAGAAACTTGGATATTGATTGTTCTGCAACCCGCAAGCCATGCAGAAACGAATTGAGAAATATAATCCAGCCAATTAGCGCCAACAAAAAAAAATTGCATGTTTCTGCCCTGTCTCGAACAGGGGACCTTTCGCGTGTGAGGCGAACGTGATAACCACTACACTACAGAAACTTGGATATTGATTGTTCTGCAACCCGCAAGCCATGCAGAAACGAATTGAGAAATATAATCCAGCCAATTAGCGCCAACAAAAAAAATTGCATGTTTTTGCCCTGTCTCGAACAGGGGACCTTTCGCGTGTTAGGCGAACGTGATAACCACTACACTACAGAAACTTCCCCTTAATACAAAAACCCACCATTGCAGAAACCAAAGTTTGACAAATTTAAAGGCTTTCTTTGTATTAAAAGGAAGACACAGTTCCTTGTTTCTGCCCAGTTTCGAACAGGGGACCTTTCGGGTGTGAGGCGAACGTGATAACCACTACACTACAGAAACTTGGATATTGATTGTTCTGCAACCCGCAAGCCATGCAGAAACGAATTGAGAAATATAATCCAGCCAATTAGCGGCAACAAAAAAAATTGCATGTTTTTGCCCTGTCTCGAACAGGGGACCTTTCGCGTGTGAGGCGAACGTGATAACCACTACACTACAGAAACTTCCCCTTGATACAAAAACCCACCATTGCAGAAACCAAAGTTTGACAAATTTAAAGGCTTTCTTTGTGTTAAAAGGAAGACACAGTTCCTTGTTTCTGCCCAGTTTCGAACAGGGGACCTTTCGGGTGTGAGGCGAACGTGATAACCACTACACTACAGAAACTTGGATATTGATTGTTCTGCAACCCGCAAGCCATGCAGAAACGAATTGAGAAATATAATCCAGCCAATTAGCGGCAACAAAAAAAATTGCATGTTTTTGCCCTGTCTCGAACAGGGGACCTTTCGCGTGTGAGGCGAACGTGATAACCACTACACTACAGAAACTTCCCCTTGATACAAAAACCCACCATTGCAGAAACCAAAGTTTGACAAATTTAAAGGCTTTCTTTGTGTTAAAAGGAAGACACAGTTCCTTGTTTCTGCCCAGTTTCGAACAGGGGACCTTTCGCGTGTGAGGCGAACGTGATAACCACTACACTACAGAAACTTGGATATTGATTGTTCTGCAACCCGCAAGCCATGCAGAAACGAATTGAGAAATATAATCCAGCCAATTAGCGCCAACAAAAAAAATTGCATGTTTTTGCCCTGTCTCGAACAGGGGACCTTTCGCGTGTGAGGCAAACGTGATAACCACTACACTACAGAAACTTCCCCTTGATACAAAAACCCACCATTGCAGAAACCAAAGTTTGACAAATTTAAAGGCTTTCTTTGTGTTAAAAGGAAGACACAGTTCCTTGTTTCTGCCCAGTTTCGAACAGGGGACCTTTCGCGTGTGAGGCGAACGTGATAACCACTACACTACAGAAACTTGGATATTGATTGTTCTGCAACCCGCAAGCCATGCAGAAACGAATTGAGAAATATAATCCAGCCAATTAGCGGCAACAAAAAAAATTGCATGTTTCTGCCCTGTCTCGAACAGGGGACCTTTCGTGTGTGAGGCGAACGTGATAACCACTACACTACAGAAACTTCCCCTTGATACAAAAACCCACCATTGCAGAAACCAAAGTTTGACAAATTTAAAGGATTTCTTTGTGTTAAAAGGAAGACATAGTTCCTTGTTTCTGCCCAGTTTCGAACAGGGGACCTTTCGCGTGTGAGGCGAACGTGATAACCACTACACTACAGAAACTTGGATATTGATTGTTCTGCAACCCGCAAGCCATGCAGAAACGAATTGAGAAATATAATCCAGCCAATTAGCGCCAACAAAAAAAATTGCATGTTTCTGCCCTGTCTCGATCAGGGGACCTTTCGCGTGTGAGGCGAACGTGATAACCACTACACTACAGAAACTTGGATATTGATTGTTCTGCAACCCGCAAGCCATGCAGAAACGAATTGAGAAATATAATCCAGCCAATTAGCGCCAACAAAAAAAATTGCATGTTTTTGCCCTGTCTCGAACAGGGGACCTTTCGCGTGTGAGGCGAACGTGATAACCACTACACTACAGAAACTTCCCCTTGATACAAAAACCCACCATTGCAGAAACCAAAGTTTGACAAATTTAAAGGCTTTCTTTGTGTTAAAAGGAAGACACAGTTCCTTGTTTCTGCCCAGTTTCGAACAGGGGACCTTTCGCGTGTGAGGCGAACGTGATAACCACTACACTACAGAAACTTGGATATTGATACAAAAACCCACCATTGCAGAAACCAAAGTTTGACAAATTTAAAGGCTTTCTTTGTGTTAAAAGGAAGACACAGTTCCTTGTTTCTGCCCAGTTTCGAACAGGGGACCTTTCGCGTGTGAGGCGAACGTGATAACCACTACACTACAGAAACTTGGATATTGATTGTTCTGCAACCCGCAAGCCATGCAGAAACGAATTGAGAAATATAATCCAGCCAATTAGCGCCAACAAAAAAAAATTGCATGTTTCTGCCCTGTCTCGAACAGGGGACCTTTCGCGTGTGAGGCGAACGTGATAACCACTACACTACAGAAACTTGGATATTGATTGTTCTGCAACCCGCAAGCCATGCAGAAACGAATTGAGAAATATAATCCAGCCAATTAGCGCCAACAAAAAAAATTGCATGTTTTTGCCCTGTCTCGAACAGGGGACCTTTCGCGTGTTAGGCGAACGTGATAACCACTACACTACAGAAACTTCCCCTTAATACAAAAACCCACCATTGCAGAAACCAAAGTTTGACAAATTTAAAGGCTTTCTTTGTATTAAAAGGAAGACACAGTTCCTTGTTTCTGCCCAGTTTCGAACAGGGGACCTTTCGGGTGTGAGGCGAACGTGATAACCACTACACTACAGAAACTTGGATATTGATTGTTCTGCAACCCGCAAGCCATGCAGAAACGAATTGAGAAATATAATCCAGCCAATTAGCGGCAACAAAAAAAATTGCATGTTTTTGCCCTGTCTCGAACAGGGGACCTTTCGCGTGTGAGGCGAACGTGATAACCACTACACTACAGAAACTTCCCCTTGATACAAAAACCCACCATTGCAGAAACCAAAGTTTGACAAATTTAAAGGCTTTCTTTGTGTTAAAAGGAAGACACAGTTCCTTGTTTCTGCCCAGTTTCGAACAGGGGACCTTTCGGGTGTGAGGCGAACGTGATAACCACTACACTACAGAAACTTGGATATTGATTGTTCTGCAACCCGCAAGCCATGCAGAAACGAATTGAGAAATATAATCCAGCCAATTAGCGGCAACAAAAAAAATTGCATGTTTTTGCCCTGTCTCGAACAGGGGACCTTTCGCGTGTGAGGCGAACGTGATAACCACTACACTACAGAAACTTCCCCTTGATACAAAAACCCACCATTGCAGAAACCAAAGTTTGACAAATTTAAAGGCTTTCTTTGTGTTAAAAGGAAGACACAGTTCCTTGTTTCTGCCCAGTTTCGAACAGGGGACCTTTCGCGTGTGAGGCGAACGTGATAACCACTACACTACAGAAACTTGGATATTGATTGTTCTGCAACCCGCAAGCCATGCAGAAACGAATTGAGAAATATAATCCAGCCAATTAGCGCCAACAAAAAAAATTGCATGTTTTTGCCCTGTCTCGAACAGGGGACCTTTCGCGTGTGAGGCAAACGTGATAACCACTACACTACAGAAACTTCCCCTTGATACAAAAACCCACCATTGCAGAAACCAAAGTTTGACAAATTTAAAGGCTTTCTTTGTGTTAAAAGGAAGACACAGTTCCTTGTTTCTGCCCAGTTTCGAACAGGGGACCTTTCGCGTGTGAGGCGAACGTGATAACCACTACACTACAGAAACTTGGATATTGATTGTTCTGCAACCCGCAAGCCATGCAGAAACGAATTGAGAAATATAATCCAGCCAATTAGCGGCAACAAAAAAAATTGCATGTTTCTGCCCTGTCTCGAACAGGGGACCTTTCGTGTGTGAGGCGAACGTGATAACCACTACACTACAGAAACTTCCCCTTGATACAAAAACCCACCATTGCAGAAACCAAAGTTTGACAAATTTAAAGGATTTCTTTGTGTTAAAAGGAAGACATAGTTCCTTGTTTCTGCCCAGTTTCGAACAGGGGACCTTTCGCGTGTGAGGCGAACGTGATAACCACTACACTACAGAAACTTGGATATTGATTGTTCTGCAACCCGCAAGCCATGCAGAAACGAATTGAGAAATATAATCCAGCCAATTAGCGCCAACAAAAAAAATTGCATGTTTCTGCCCTGTCTCGATCAGGGGACCTTTCGCGTGTGAGGCGAACGTGATAACCACTACACTACAGAAACTTGGATATTGATTGTTCTGCAACCCGCAAGCCATGCAGAAACGAATTGAGAAATATAATCCAGCCAATTAGCGCCAACAAAAAAAATTGCATGTTTTTGCCCTGTCTCGAACAGGGGACCTTTCGCGTGTGAGGCGAACGTGATAACCACTACACTACAGAAACTTCCCCTTGATACAAAAACCCACCATTGCAGAAACCAAAGTTTGACAAATTTAAAGGCTTTCTTTGTGTTAAAAGGAAGACACAGTTCCTTGTTTCTGCCCAGTTTCGAACAGGGGACCTTTCGCGTGTGAGGCGAACGTGATAACCACTACACTACAGAAACTTGGATATTGATTGTTCTGCAACCCGCAAGCCATGCAGAAACGAATTGAGAAATATAATCCAGCCAATTAGCGCCAACAAAAAAAATTGCATGTTTTTGCCCTGTCTCGAACAGGGGACCTTTCGCGTGTGAGGCAAACGTGATAACCACTACACTACAGAAACTTCCCCTTGATACAAAAACCCACCATTGCAGAAACCAAAGTTTGACAAATTTAAAGGCTTTCTTTGTGTTAAAAGGAAGACACAGTTCCTTGTTTCTGCCCAGTTTCGAACAGGGGACCTTTCGCGTGTGAGGCGAACGTGATAACCACTACACTACAGAAACTTGGATATTGATTGTTCTGCAACCCGCAAGCCATGCAGAAACGAATTGAGAAATATAATCCAGCCAATTAGCGCCAACAAAAAAAAATTGCATGTTTCTGCCCTGTCTCGAACAGGGGACCTTTCGCGTGTGAGGCGAACGTGATAACCACTACACTACAGAAACTTGGATATTGATTGTTCTGCAACCCGCAAGCCATGCAGAAACGAATTGAGAAATATAATCCAGCCAATTAGCGCCAACAAAAAAAATTGCATGTTTTTGCCCTGTCTCGAACAGGGGACCTTTCGCGTGTTAGGCGAACGTGATAACCACTACACTACAGAAACTTCCCCTTAATACAAAAACCCACCATTGCAGAAACCAAAGTTTGACAAATTTAAAGGCTTTCTTTGTATTAAAAGGAAGACACAGTTCCTTGTTTCTGCCCAGTTTCGAACAGGGGACCTTTCGGGTGTGAGGCGAACGTGATAACCACTACACTACAGAAACTTGGATATTGATTGTTCTGCAACCCGCAAGCCATGCAGAAACGAATTGAGAAATATAATCCAGCCAATTAGCGGCAACAAAAAAAATTGCATGTTTTTGCCCTGTCTCGAACAGGGGACCTTTCGCGTGTGAGGCGAACGTGATAACCACTACACTACAGAAACTTCCCCTTGATACAAAAACCCACCATTGCAGAAACCAAAGTTTGACAAATTTAAAGGCTTTCTTTGTGTTAAAAGGAAGACACAGTTCCTTGTTTCTGCCCAGTTTCGAACAGGGGACCTTTCGGGTGTGAGGCGAACGTGATAACCACTACACTACAGAAACTTGGATATTGATTGTTCTGCAACCCGCAAGCCATGCAGAAACGAATTGAGAAATATAATCCAGCCAATTAGCGGCAACAAAAAAAATTGCATGTTTTTGCCCTGTCTCGAACAGGGGACCTTTTCGCGTGTGAGGCGAACGTGATAACCACTACACTACAGAAACTTCCCCTTGATACAAAAACCCACCATTGCAGAAACCAAAGTTTGACAAATTTAAAGGCTTTCTTTGTGTTAAAAGGAAGACACAGTTCCTTGTTTCTGCCCAGTTTCGAACAGGGGACCTTTCGCGTGTGAGGCGAACGTGATAACCACTACACTACAGAAACTTGGATATTGATTGTTCTGCAACCCGCAAGCCATGCAGAAACGAATTGAGAAATATAATCCAGCCAATTAGCGCCAACAAAAAAAATTGCATGTTTTTGCCCTGTCTCGAACAGGGGACCTTTCGCGTGTGAGGCAAACGTGATAACCACTACACTACAGAAACTTCCCCTTGATACAAAAACCCACCATTGCAGAAACCAAAGTTTGACAAATTTAAAGGCTTTCTTTGTGTTAAAAGGAAGACACAGTTCCTTGTTTCTGCCCAGTTTCGAACAGGGGACCTTTCGCGTGTGAGGCGAACGTGATAACCACTACACTACAGAAACTTGGATATTGATTGTTCTGCAACCCGCAAGCCATGCAGAAACGAATTGAGAAATATAATCCAGCCAATTAGCGCCAACAAAAAAAAATTGCATGTTTCTGCCCTGTCTCGAACAGGGGACCTTTCGCGTGTGAGGCGAACGTGATAACCACTACACTACAGAAACTTGGATATTGATTGTTCTGCAACCCGCAAGCCATGCAGAAACGAATTGAGAAATATAATCCAGCCAATTAGCGCCAACAAAAAAAATTGCATGTTTTTGCCCTGTCTCGAACAGGGGACCTTTCGCGTGTTAGGCGAACGTGATAACCACTACACTACAGAAACTTCCCCTTGATACAAAAACCCACCATTGCAGAAACCAAAGTTTGACAAATTTAAAGGCTTTCTTTGTATTAAAAGGAAGACACAGTTCCTTGTTTCTGCCCAGTTTCGAACAGGGGACCTTTCGGGTGTGAGGCGAACGTGATAACCACTACACTACAGAAACTTGGATATTGATTGTTCTGCAACCCGCAAGCCATGCAGAAACGAATTGAGAAATATAATCCAGCCAATTAGCGGCAACAAAAAAAATTGCATGTTTCTGCCCTGTCTCGAACAGGGGACCTTTCGTGTGTGAGGCGAACGTGATAACCACTACACTACAGAAACTTCCCCTTGATACAAAAACCCACCATTGCAGAAACCAAAGTTTGACAAATTTAAAGGATTTCTTTGTGTTAAAAGGAAGACATAGTTCCTTGTTTCTGCCCAGTTTCGAACAGGGGACCTTTCGCGTGTGAGGCGAACGTGATAACCACTACACTACAGAAACTTGGATATTGATTGTTCTGCAACCCACAACCCGCAAGCCATGCAGAAACGAATTGAGAAATATAATCCAGCCACTTAGCGCCAACAAAAATTGCATGTTTTTGCCCTGTCTCGAACAGGGGACCTTTCGCGTGTTAGGCGAACGTGATAACCACTACACTACAGAAACTTCCCCTTGATACAAAAACCCACCATTGCAGAAACCAAAGTTTGACAAATTTAAAGGCTTTCTTTGTATTAAAAGGAAGACACAGTTCCTTGTTTCTGCCCAGTTTCGAACAGGGGACCTTTCGCGTGTGAGGCGAACGTGATAACCACTACACTACAGAAACTTGGATATTGATTGTTCTGCAACCCGCAAGCCATGCAGAAACGAATTGAGAAATATAATCCAGCCAATTAGCGGCAACAAAAAAAATTGCATGTTTTTGCCCTGTCTCGAACAGGGGACCTTTCGCGTGTGAGGCGAACGTGATAACCACTACACTACAGAAACTTCCCCTTGATACAAAAACCCACCATTGCAGAAACCAAAGTTTGACAAATTTAAAGGCTTTCTTTGTGTTAAAAGGAAGACACAGTTCCTTGTTTCTGCCCAGTTTCGAACAGGGGACCTTTCGGGTGTGAGGCGAACGTGATAACCACTACACTACAGAAACTTGGATATTGATTGTTCTGCAACCCGCAAGCCATGCAGAAACGAATTGAGAAATATAATCCAGCCAATTAGCGGCAACAAAAAAAATTGCATGTTTTTGCCCTGTCTCGAACAGGGGACCTTTTCGCGTGTGAGGCGAACGTGATAACCACTACACTACAGAAACTTCCCCTTGATACAAAAACCCACCATTGCAGAAACCAAAGTTTGACAAATTTAAAGGCTTTCTTTGTGTTAAAAGGAAGACACAGTTCCTTGTTTCTGCCCAGTTTCGAACAGGGGACCTTTCGCGTGTGAGGCGAACGTGATAACCACTACACTACAGAAACTTGGATATTGATTGTTCTGCAACCCGCAAGCCATGCAGAAACGAATTGAGAAATATAATCCAGCCAATTAGCGCCAACAAAAAAAATTGCATGTTTTTGCCCTGTCTCGAACAGGGGACCTTTCGCGTGTGAGGCAAACGTGATAACCACTACACTACAGAAACTTCCCCTTGATACAAAAACCCACCATTGCAGAAACCAAAGTTTGACAAATTTAAAGGCTTTCTTTGTGTTAAAAGGAAGACACAGTTCCTTGTTTCTGCCCAGTTTCGAACAGGGGACCTTTCGCGTGTGAGGCGAACGTGATAACCACTACACTACAGAAACTTGGATATTGATTGTTCTGCAACCCGCAAGCCATGCAGAAACGAATTGAGAAATATAATCCAGCCAATTAGCGCCAACAAAAAAAAATTGCATGTTTCTGCCCTGTCTCGAACAGGGGACCTTTCGCGTGTGAGGCGAACGTGATAACCACTACACTACAGAAACTTGGATATTGATTGTTCTGCAACCCGCAAGCCATGCAGAAACGAATTGAGAAATATAATCCAGCCAATTAGCGCCAACAAAAAAAATTGCATGTTTTTGCCCTGTCTCGAACAGGGGACCTTTCGCGTGTTAGGCGAACGTGATAACCACTACACTACAGAAACTTCCCCTTGATACAAAAACCCACCATTGCAGAAACCAAAGTTTGACAAATTTAAAGGCTTTCTTTGTATTAAAAGGAAGACACAGTTCCTTGTTTCTGCCCAGTTTCGAACAGGGGACCTTTCGGGTGTGAGGCGAACGTGATAACCACTACACTACAGAAACTTGGATATTGATTGTTCTGCAACCCGCAAGCCATGCAGAAACGAATTGAGAAATATAATCCAGCCAATTAGCGGCAACAAAAAAAATTGCATGTTTCTGCCCTGTCTCGAACAGGGGACCTTTCGTGTGTGAGGCGAACGTGATAACCACTACACTACAGAAACTTCCCCTTGATACAAAAACCCACCATTGCAGAAACCAAAGTTTGACAAATTTAAAGGATTTCTTTGTGTTAAAAGGAAGACATAGTTCCTTGTTTCTGCCCAGTTTCGAACAGGGGACCTTTCGCGTGTGAGGCGAACGTGATAACCACTACACTACAGAAACTTGGATATTGATTGTTCTGCAACCCACAACCCGCAAGCCATGCAGAAACGAATTGAGAAATATAATCCAGCCACTTAGCGCCAACAAAAATTGCATGTTTTTGCCCTGTCTCGAACAGGGGACCTTTCGCGTGTTAGGCGAACGTGATAACCACTACACTACAGAAACTTCCCCTTGATACAAAAACCCACCATTGCAGAAACCAAAGTTTGACAAATTTAAAGGCTTTCTTTGTATTAAAAGGAAGACACAGTTCCTTGTTTCTGCCCAGTTTCGAACAGGGGACCTTTCGCGTGTGAGGCGAACGTGATAACCACTACACTACAGAAACTTGGATATTGATTGTTCTGCAACCCGCAAGCCATGCAGAAACGAATTGAGAAATATAATCCAGCCAATTAGCGGCAACAAAAAAAATTGCATGTTTCTGCCCTGTCTCGAACAGGGGACCTTTCGCGTGTGAGGCGAACGTGATAACCACTACACTACAGAAACTTCCCCTTGATACAAAAACCCACCATTGCAGAAACCAAAGTTTGACAAATTTAAAGGATTTCTTTGTGTTAAAAGGAAGACATAGTTCCTTGTTTCTGCCCAGTTTCGAACAGGGGACCTTTCGCGTGTGAGGCGAACGTGATAACCACTACACTACAGAAACTTCCCCTTGATACAAAAACCCACCATTGCAGAAACCAAAGTTTGACAAATTTAAAGGCTTTCTTTGTGTTAAAAGGAAGACACAGTTCCTTGTTTCTGCCCAGTTTCGAACAGGGGACCTTTCGCGTGTGAGGCGAACGTGATAACCACTACACTACAGAAACTTGGATATTGATTGTTCTGCAACCCGCAAGCCATGCAGAAACGAATTGAGAAATATAATCCAGCCAATTAGCGCCAACAAAAAAAATTGCATGTTTCTGCCCTGTCTCGAACAGGGGACCTTTCGCGCGTGAGGCGAACGTGATAACCACTACACTACAGAAACTTGGATATTGATTGTTCCGCAACCCACAACCCGCAAGCCATGCAGAAACGAATTGAGAAATATAATCCAGCCACTTAGCGCCAACAAAAATTGCATGTTTTTGCCCTGTCTCGAACAGGGGACCTTTCGCGTGTTAGGCGAACGTGATAACCACTACACTACAGAAACTTCCCCTTGATACAAAAACCCACCATTGCAGAAACCAAAGTTTGACAAATTTAAAGGCTTTCTTTGTATTAAAAGGAAGACACAGTTCCTTGTTTCTGCCCAGTTTCGAACAGGGGACCTTTCGCGTGTGAGGCGAACGTGATAACCACTACACTACAGAAACTTGGATATTGATTGTTCTGCAACCCGCAAGCCATGCAGAAACGAATTGAGATATATAATCCAGCCAATTAGCGGCAACAAAAAAAATTGCATGTTTCTGCCCTGTCTCGAACAGGGGACCTTTCGCGTGTGAGGCGAACGTGATAACCACTACACTACAGAAACTTGGATATTGATTGTTCTGCAACCCGCAAGCCATGCAGAAACGAATTGAGAAATATAATCCAGCCAATTAGCGCCAACAAAAAAAATTGCATGTTTCTGCCCTGTCTCGAACAGGGGACCTTTCGCGTGTGAGGCGAACGTGATAACCACTACACTACAAAAACTTGGATATTGATTGTTCCGCAACCCACAACCCGCAAGCCATGCAGAAACGAATTGAGAAATATAATCCAGCCAATTAGCGCCAACAAAAATGGCATGTTTTTGCCCTGTCTCGAACAGGGGACCTTTCGCGTGTTAGGCGAACGTGATAACCACTACACTACAGAAACTTCCCCTGCATACAAAAACCCACCATTGCAGAAACCAAAGTTTGACAAATTTAAAGGCTTTCTTTGTGTTAAAAGGAAGACATAGTTCCTTGTTTCTGCCCAGTTTCGAACAGGGGACCTTTCGCGTGTGAGGCGAACGTGATAACCACTACACTACAGAAACTTGGATATTGATTGTTCTGCAACCCGCAAGCCATGCAGAAACGAATTGAGAAATATAATCCAGCCAATTAGCGCCAACAAAAAAAATTGCATGTTTCTGCCCTGTCTCGAACAGGGGACCTTTCGCGTGTGAGGCGAACGTGATAACCACTACACTACAAAAACTTGGATATTGATTGTTCCGCAACCCACAACCCGCAAGCCATGCAGAAACGAATTGAGAAATATAATCCAGCCAATTAGCGCCAACAAAAATTGCATGTTTTTGCCCTGTCTCGAACAGGGGACCTTTCGCGTGTGAGGCGAACGTGATAACCACTACACTACAGAAACTTCCCCTTGATACAAAAACCCACCATTGCAGAAACCAAAGTTTGACAAATTTAAAGGCTTTCTTTGTGTTAAAAGGAAGACACAGTTCCTTGTTTCTGCCCAGTTTCGAACAGGGGACCTTTCGCGTGTGAAGCGAACGTGATAACCACTACACTACAGAAACTTGGATATTGATTGTTCTGCAACCCGCAAGCCATGCAGAAACGAATTGAGAAATATAATCCAGCCAATTAGCGGCAACAAAAAAAATTGCATGTTTCTGCCCTGTCTCGAACAGGGGACCTTTCGCGTGTGAGGCGAACGTGATAACCACTACACTACAAAAACTTGGATATTGATTGTTCCGCAACCCACAACCCGCAAGCCATGCAGAAACGAATTGAGAAATATAATCCAGCCAATTAGCGCCAACAAAAATTGCATGTTTTTGCCCTGTCTCGAACAGGGGACCTTTCGCGTGTGAGGCGAACGTGATAACCACTACACTACAGAAACTTCCCCTTGATACAAAAACCCACCATTGCAGAAACCAAAGTTTGACAAATTTAAAGGCTTTCTTTGTGTTAAAAGGAAGACACAGTTCCTTGTTTCTGCCCAGTTTCTAACAGGGGACCTTTCGCGTGTGAGGCGAACGTGATAACCACTACACTACAGAAACTTGGATATTGATTGTTCTGCAACCCGCAAGCCATGCAGAAACGAATTGAGAAATATAATCCAGCCAATTAGCGGCAACAAAAAAAATTGCATGTTTCTGCCCTGTCTCGAACAGGGGACCTTTCGCGTGTGAGGCGAACGTGATAACCACTACACTACAGAAACTTGGATATTGATTGTTCTGCAACCCGCAAGCCATGCAGAAACGAATTGAGAAATATAATCCAGCCAATTAGCGGCAACAAAAAAAATTGCATGTTTCTGCCCTGTCTCGAACAGGGGACCTTTCGCGCGTGAGGCGAACGTGATAACCACTACACTACAGAAACTTGGATATTGATTGTTCCGCAACCCACAACCCGCAAGCCATGCAGAAACGAATTGAGAAATATAATCCAGCCACTTAGCGCCAACAAAAATTGCATGTTTTAGCCCTGTCTCGAACAGGGGACCTTTCGCGTGTTAGGCGAACGTGATAACCACTACACTACAGAAACTTCCCCTTGATACAAAAACCCACCATTGCAGAAACCAAAGTTTGACAAATTTAAAGGCTTTCTTTGTGTTAAAAGGAAGACACAGTTCCTTGTTTCTGCCCAGTTTCGAACAGGGGACCTTTCGCGTGTGAGGCGAAAGTGATAACCACTACACTACAGAAACTTGGATATTGATTGTTCTGCAACCCGCAAGCCATGCAGAAACGAATTGAGAAATATAATCCAGCCAATTAGCGGCAACAAAAAAAATTGCATGTTTCTGCCCTGTCTCGAACAGGGGACCTTTCGCGTGTGAGGCGAACGTGATAACCACTACACTACAGAAACTTCCCCTTGATACAAAAACCCACCATTGCAGAAACCAAAGTTTGACAAATTTAAAGGATTTCTTTGTGTTAAAAGGAAGACATAGTTCCTTGTTTCTGCCCAGTTTCGAACAGGGGACCTTTCGCGTGTGAGGCGAACGTGATAACCACTACACTACAGAAACTTGGACATTGATTGTTCCGCAACCCACAACCCGCAAGCCATGCAGAAACGAATTGAGAAATATAATCCAGCCTATTAGCGCCAACAAAAATGGCATGTTTTTGCCCTGTCTCGAACAGGGGACCTTTCGCGTGTTAGGCGAACGTGATAACCACTATACTACAGAAACTTCCCCTTGATACAAAAACCCACCATTGCAGAAACCAAAGTTTGACAAATTTAAAGGCTTTCTTTGTGTTAAAAGGAAGACACAGTTCCTTGTTTCTGCCCAGTTTCGAACAGGGGACCTTTCGCGTGTGAGGCGAACGTGATAACCACTACACTACAGAAACTTGGATATTGATTGTTCTGCAACCCGCAAGCCATGCAGAAACGAATTGAGAAATATAATCCAGCCAATTAGCGCCAACAAAAAAAATTGCATGTTTCTGCCCTGTCTCGAACAGGGGACCTTTCGCGTGTGAGGCGAACGTGATAACCACTACACTACAAAAACTTGGATATTGATTGTTCCGCAACCCACAACCCGCAAGCCATGCAGAAACGAATTGAGAAATATAATCCAGCCACTTAGCGCCAACAAAAATTGCATGTTTTAGCCCTGTCTCGAACAGGGGACCTTTCGCGTGTTAGGCGAACGTGATAACCACTACACTACAGAAACTTCCCCTTGATACAAAAACCCACCATTGCAGAAACCAAAGTTTGACAAATTTAAAGGCTTTCTTTGTGTTAAAAGGAAGACACAGTTCCTTGTTTCTGCCCAGTTTCGAACAGGGGACCTTTCGCGTGTGAGGCGAAAGTGATAACCACTACACTACAGAAACTTGGATATTGATTGTTCTGCAACCCGCAAGCCATGCAGAAACGAATTGAGAAATATAATCCAGCCAATTAGCGGCAACAAAAAAAATTGCATGTTTCTGCCCTGTCTCGAACAGGGGACCTTTCGCGTGTGAGGCGAACGTGATAACCACTACACTACAGAAACTTCCCCTTGATACAAAAACCCACCATTGCAGAAACCAAAGTTTGACAAATTTAAAGGATTTCTTTGTGTTAAAAGGAAGACATAGTTCCTTGTTTCTGCCCAGTTTCGAACAGGGGACCTTTCGCGTGTGAGGCGAACTTGATAACCACTACACTACAGAAACTTGGATATTGATTGTTCCGCAACCCACAACCCGCAAGCCATGCAGAAACGAATTGAGAAATATAATCCAGCCAATTAGCGCCAACAAAAAAAATTGCATGTTTTTGCCCTGTCTCGAACAGGGGACCTTTCGCGTGTGAGGCGAACGTGATAACCACTACACTACAGAAACTTCCCCTTGATACAAAAACCCACCATTGCAGAAACCAAAGTTTGACAAATTTAAAGGCTTTCTTTGTGTTAAAAGGAAGACACAGTTCCTTGTTTCTGCCCAGTTTCGAACAGGGGACCTTTCGCGTGTGAGGCGAACGTGATAACCACTACACTACAGAAACTTGGACATTGATTGTTCCGCAACCCACAACCCGCAAGCCATGCAGAAACGAATTGAGAAATATAATCCAGCCTATTAGCGCCAACAAAAATGGCATGTTTTTGCCCTGTCTCGAACAGGGGACCTTTCGCGTGTTAGGCGAACGTGATAACCACTATACTACAGAAACTTCCCCTTGATACAAAAACCCACCATTGCAGAAACCAAAGTTTGACAAATTTAAAGGCTTTCTTTGTGTTAAAAGGAAGACACAGTTCCTTGTTTCTGCCCAGTTTCGAACAGGGGACCTTTCGCGTGTGAGGCGAACGTGATAACCACTACACTACAGAAACTTGGATATTGATTGTTCTGCAACCCGCAAGCCATGCAGAAACGAATTGAGAAATATAATCCAGCCAATTAGCGCCAACAAAAAAAATTGCATGTTTCTGCCCTGTCTCGAACAGGGGACCTTTCGCGTGTGAGGCGAACGTGATAACCACTACACTACAAAAACTTGGATATTGATTGTTCCGCAACCCACAACCCGCAAGCCATGCAGAAACGAATTGAGAAATATAATCCAGCCAATTAGCGCCAACAAAAATTGCATGTTTTTGCCCTGTCTCGAACAGGGGACCTTTCGCGTGTGAGGCGAACGTGATAACCACTACACTACAGAAACTTCCCCTTGATACAAAAACCCACCATTGCAGAAACCAAAGTTTGACAAATTTAAAGGCTTTCTTTGTGTTAAAAGGAGACACAGTTCCTTGTTTCTGCCCAGTTTCGAACAGGGGACCTTTCGCGTGTGAGGCGAACGTGATAACCACTACACTACAGAAACTTGGATATTGATTGTTCTGCAACCCGCAAGCCATGCAGAAACGAATTGAGAAATATAATCCAGCCAATTAGCGCCAACAAAAAAAATTGCATGTTTCTGCCCTGTCTCGAACAGGGGACCTTTCGCGTGTGAGGCGAACGTGATAACCACTACACTACAGAAACTTCCCCTTGATATAAAAACCCACCATTGCAGAAACCAAAGTTTGACAAATTTAAAGGATTTCTTTGTGTTAAAAGGAAGACATAGTTCCTTGTTTCTGCCCAGTTTCAAACAGGGGACCTTTCGCGTGTGAGGCGAACGTGATAACCACTACACTACAGAAACTTGGATATTGATTGTTCCGCAACCCACAACCCGCAAGCCATGCAGAAACGAATTGAGAAATATAATCCAGCCAATTAGCGCCAACAAAAAAAATTGCATGTTTTTGCCCTGTCTCGAACAGGGGACCTTTCGCGTGTGAGGCGAACGTGATAACCACTACACTACAGAAACTTGGATATTGATTGTTCTGCAACCCGCAAGCCATGCAGAAACGAATTGAGAAATATAATCCAGCCAATTAGCGCCAACAAAAAAAATTGCATGTTTTTGCCCTGTCTCGAACAGGGGACCTTTCGCGTGTTAGGCGAACGTGATAAAAACTATACTACAGAAACTTCCCCTTGATACAAAAACCCACCATTGCAGAAACCAAAGTTTGACAAATTTAAAGGCTTTCTTTGTGTTAAAAGGAAGACACAGTTCCTTGTTTCTGCCAGTTTCGAACAGGGGACCTTTCGCGTGTGAGGCGAACGTGATAACCACTACACTACAGAAACTTGGATATTGACTGTTCTGCAACCCGCAACCCACAAGCCGCAAGCCATGCAGAAACGAATTGAGAAATATAATCCAGCCAATTAGCGCCAACAAAAAATGCATGTTTCTGCCCTGTCTCGAACAGGGGACCTTTCGCGTGTTAGGCGAACGTGATAACCACTACACTACAGAAACTTCCCCTTGATACAAAAACCCACCATTGCAGAAACCAAAGTTTGACAAATTTAAAGGATTTCTTTGTGTTAAAAGGAAGACATAGTTCCTTGTTTCTGCCCAGTTTCGAACAGGGGACCTTTCGCGTGTGAGGCGAACGTGATAACCACTACACTACAGAAACTTGGATATTGATTGTTCCGCAACCCACAACCCGCAAGCCATGCAGAAACGAATTGAGAAATATAATCCAGCCAATTAGCGCCAACAAAAAAAATTGCATGTTTCTGCCCTGTCTCGAACAGGGGACCTTTCACGCGTGAGGCGAACGTGATAACCACTACACTACAGAAACTTGGATATTGATTGTTCCGCAACCCACAACCCGCAAGCCATGCAGAAACGAATTGAGAAATATAATCCAGCCACTTAGCGCCAACAAAAATTGCATGTTTCTGCCCTGTCTCGAACAGGGGACCTTTCGCGTGTTAGGCGAACGTGATAACCACTACACTACAGAAACTTCCCCTTGATAGAAAAACCCACCATTGCAGAAACCAAAGTTTGACAAATTTAAAGGCTTTCTTTGTATTAAAAGGAAGACACAGTTCCTTGTTTCTGCCCAGTTTCGAACAGGGGACCTTTCGCGTGTGAGGCGAACGTGATAACCACTACACTACAGAAACTTGGATATTGATTGTTCTGCAACCCGCAAGCCATGCAGAAACGAATTGAGAAATATAATCCAGCCAATTAGCGCCAACAAAAAAAATTGCATGTTTCTGCCCTGTCTCGAACAGGGGACCTTTCGCGTGTGAGGCGAACGTGATAACCACTACACTACAGAAACTTCCCCTTGATACAAAAACCCACCATTGCAGAAACCAAAGTTTGACAAATTTAAAGGCTTTCTTTGTGTTAAAAGGAAGACACAGTTCCTTGTTTCTGCCCAGTTTCGAACAGGGGACCTTTCGCGTGTGAGGCGAACGTGATAACCACTACACTACAGAAACTTGGATATTGATTGTTCCGCAACCCACAACCCGCAAGCCGCAAGCCATGCAGAAACGAATTGAGAAATATAATCCAGCCAATTAGCGCCAACAAAAATTGCATGTTTTTGCCCTGTCTCGAACAGGGGACCTTTCGCGTGTTAGGCGAACGTGATAACCACTACACTACAGAAACTTCCCCTTGATACAAAAACCCACCATTGCAGAAACCAAAGTTTGACAAATTTAAAGGCTTTCTTTGTGTTAAAAGGAAGACACAGTTCCTTGTTTCTGCCCAGTTTCGAACAGGGGACCTTTCGCGTGTGAGGCGAACGTGATAACCACTACACTACAGAAACTTGGATATTGATTGTTCTGCAACCCGCAAGCCATGCAGAAACGAATTGAGAAATATAATCCAGCCAATTAGCGCCAACAAAAAAAATTGCATGTTTCTGCCCTGTCTCGAACAGGGGACCTTTCGCGTGTGAGGCGAACGTGATAACCACTACACTACAAAAACTTGGATATTGATTGTTCCGCAACCCACAACCCGCAAGCCGCAAGCCATGCAGAAACGAATTGAGAAATATAATCCAGCCAATTAGCGCCAACAAAAATTGCATGTTTTTGCCCAGTTTCGAACAGGGGACCTTTCGCGTGTGAGGCGAACGTGATAACCACTACACTACAGAAACTTGGATATTGATTGTTCTGCAACCCGCAAGCCATGCAGAAACGAATTGAGAAATATAATCCAGCCAATTAGCGGCAACAAAAAAAATTGCATGTTTCTGCCCTGTCTCGAACAGGGGACCTTTCGCGTGTGAGGCGAACGTGATAACCACTACACTACAGAAACTTCCCCTTGATACAAAAACCCACCATTGCAGAAACCAAAGTTTGACAAATTTAAAGGATTTCTTTGTGTTAAAAGGAAGACATAGTTCCTTGTTTCTGCCCAGTTTCAAACAGGGGACCTTTCGCATGTGAGGCGAACGTGATAACCACTACACTACAGAAACTTGGATATTGATTGTTCCGCAACCCACAACCCGCAAGCCATGCAGAAACGAATTGAGAAATATAATCCAGCCAATTAGCGGCAACAAAAAAAATTGCGTGTTTCTGCCCTGTCTCGAACAGGGGACCTTTCGCGTGTTAGGCGGACGTGATAACCACTACACTACAGAAACTTCCCCTTGATACAAAAACCCACCATTCCAGAAACCAAAGTTTGACAAATTTAAAGGATTTCTTTGTGTTAAAAGGAAGACATAGTTCCTTGTTTCTGCCCAGTTTCGAACAGGGGACCTTTCGCGTGTGAGGCGAACGTGATAACCACTACACTACAGAAACTTGGATATTGATTGTTCCGCAACCCACAACCCGCAAGCCATGCAGAAACGAATTGAGAAATATAATCCAGCCAATTAGCGCCAACAAAAAAAATTGCATGTTTTTGCCCTGTCTCAAACAGGGGACCTTTCGCATGTTAGGCAAACGTGATAACCACTACACTGCAGAAACTTCCCCTTGATACAAAAACCCACCATTGCAGAAACCAAAGTTTGACAAATTTAAAGGATTTCTTTGTGTTAAAAGGAAGACACAGTTCCTTGTTTCTGCCCAGTTTCGAACAGGGGACCTTTCGCGTGTGAGGCGAACGTGATAACCACTACACTACAGAAACTTGGATATTGATTGTTCTGCAACCCGCAAGCCATGCAGAAACGAATTGAGAAATATAATCCAGCCAATTAGCGCCAACAAAAAAAATTGCATGTTTTTGCCCTGTCTCGAACAGGGGACCTTTCGCGCGTGAGGCGAACGTGATAACCACTACACTACAGAAACTTGGATATTGATTGCTCCTCAACCCACAACCCGCAAGCCATGCAGAAACGAATTGAGAAATATAATCCAGCCAATTAGCGCCAACAAAAAAAATTGCCTGTTTTTGCCCTGTCTCGAACAGGGGACCTTTCGCGTGTTAGGCGAACGTGATAACCACTATACTACAGAAACTTCCCCTTGATACAAAAACCCACCATTGCAGAAACCAAAGTTTGACAAATGTAAAGGCTTTCTTTGTGTTAAAAGGAAGACACAGTTCCTTGTTTCTGCCAGTTTCGAACAGGGGACCTTTCGCGTGTGAGGCGAACGTGATAACCACTACACTACAGAAACTTGGATATTGACTGTTCTGCAACCCGCAACCCACAAGCCGCAAGCCACGCAGAAACGAATTGAGAAATATAATCCAGCCAATTAGCGCCAACAAAAATTGCATGTTTCTGCCCTGTCTCGAACAGGGGACCTTTCGCGTGTGAGGCGAACGTGATAACCACTACACTACAGAAACTTCCCCTTGATACAAAAACCCACCATTGCAGAAACCAAAGTTTGACAAATTTAAAGGATTTCTTTGTGTTAAAAGGAAGACATAGTTCTTTGTTTCTGCCCAGTTTCGAACAGGGGACCTTTCGCGTGTGAGGCGAACGTGATAACCACTACACTACAGAAACTTGGATATTGATTGTTCCGCAACCCACAACCCGCAAGCCATGCAGAAACGAATTGAGAAATATAATCCAGCCAATTAGCGCCAACAAAAAAAATTGCATGTTTCTGCCCTGTCTCGAACAGGGGACCTTTCACGCGTGAGGCGAACGTGATAACCACTACACTACAGAAACTTGGATATTGAGTGTTCCGCAACCCACAACCCGCAAGCCATGCAGAAACGAATTGAGAAATATAATCCAGCCACTTAGCGCCAACAAAAATTGCATGTTTTTGCCCTGTCTCGAACAGGGGACCTTTCGCGTGTTAGGCGAACGTGATAACCACTACACTACAGAAACTTCCCCTTGATAGAAAAACCCACCATTGCAGAAACCAAAGTTTGACAAATTTAAAGGCTTTCTTTGTATTAAAAGGAAGACACAGTTCCTTGTTTCTGCCCAGTTTCGAACAGGGGACCTTTCGCGTGTGAGGCGAATGTGATAACCACTACACTACAGAAACTTGGATATTGATTGTTCTGCAACCCGCAAGCCATGCAGAAACGAATTGAGAAATATAATCCAGCCAATTAGCGCCAACAAAAAAAATTGCATGTTTCTGCCCTGTCTCGAACAGGGGACCTTTCGCGTGTGAGGCGAACGTGATAACCACTACACTACAAAAACTTGGATATTGATTGTTCCGCAACCCACAACCCGCAAGCCGCAAGCCATGCAGAAACGAATTGAGAAATATAATCCAGCCAATTAGCGCCAACAAAAATTGCATGTTTTTGCCCTGTCTCGAACAGGGGACCTTTCGCGTGTTAGGCGAACGTGATAACCACTACACTACAGAAACTTCCCCTTGATACAAAAACCCACCATTGCAGAAACCAAAGTTTGACAAATTTAAAGGCTTTCTTTGTGTTAAAAGGAAGACACAGTTCCTTGTTTCTGCCCAGTTTCGAACAGGGGACCTTTCGCGTGTGAGGCGAACGTGATAACCACTACACTACAGAAACTTGGATATTGATTGTTCTGCAACCCGCAAGCCATGCAGAAACGAATTGAGAAATATAATCCAGCCAATTAGCGCCAACAAAAAAAATTGCATGTTTCTGCCCTGTCTCGAACAGGGGACCTTTCGCGTGTGAGGCGAACGTGATAACCACTACACTACAAAAACTTGGATATTGATTGTTCCGCAACCCACAACCCGCAAGCCGCAAGCCATGCAGAAACGAATTGAGAAATATAATCCAGCCAATTAGCGCCAACAAAAATTGCATGTTTTTGCCCAGTTTCGAACAGGGGACCTTTCGCGTGTGAGGCGAACGTGATAACCACTACACTACAGAAACTTGGATATTGATTGTTCTGCAACCCGCAAGCCATGCAGAAACGAATTGAGAAATATAATCCAGCCAATTAGCGGCAACAAAAAAAATTGCATGTTTCTGCCCTGTCTCGAACAGGGGACCTTTCGCGTGTAAGGCGAACGTGATAACCACTACACTACAGAAACTTCCCCTTGATACAAAAGCCCACCATTGCAGAAACCAAAGTTTGACAAATTTAAAGGATTTCTTTGTGTTAAAAGGAAGACATAGTTCCTTGTTTCTGCCCAGTTTCAAACAGGGGACTTTTCGCATGTGAGGCGAACGTGATAACCACTACACTACAGAAACTTGGATATTGATTGTTCTGCAACCCACAACCCGCAAGCCATGCAGAAACGAATTGAGAAATATAATCCAGCCAATTAGCGGCAACAAAAATTGCATGTTTTTGCCCTGTCTCGAACAGGGGACCTTTCGCGTGTGAGGCGAACGTGATAACCACTACACTACAGAAACTTCCCCTTGATACAAAAACCCACCATTGCAGAAACCAAAGTTTGACAAATTTAAAGGATTTCTTTGTGTTAAAAGGAAGACATAGTTCCTTGTTTCTGCCCAGTTTCGAACAGGGGACCTTTCGCGTGTGAGGCGAACGTGATAACCACTACACTACAGAAACTTGGATATTGACTGTTCTGCAACCCGCAACCCGCAAGCCGCAAGCCATGCAGAAACGAATTGAGAAATATAATCCAGCCAATTAGCGCCAACAAAAATTGCATGTTTTTGCCCTGTCTCGAACAGGGGACCTTTCGCGTGTGGGGCGAACGTGATAACCACTACACTACAGAAACTTCCCCTTGATACAAAAACCCACCATTGCAGAAACCAAAGTTTGACAAATTTAAAGGATTTCTTTGTGTTAAAAGGAAGACATAGTTCCTTGTTTCTGCCCAGTTTCAAACAGGGGACTTTTCGCATGTGAGGCGAACGTGATAACCACTACACTACAGAAACTTGGATATTGATTGTTCTGCAACCCACAACCCGCAAGCCATGCAGAAACGAATTGAGAAATATAATCCAGCCAATTAGCGGCAACAAAAATTGCATGTTTTTGCCCTGTCTCGAACAGGGGACCTTTCGCGTGTGAGGCGAACGTGATAACCACTACA
The DNA here is from genome assembly GCF_050947455.1 of Rhinoderma darwinii. Classification (NCBI taxonomy): domain Eukaryota; kingdom Metazoa; phylum Chordata; class Amphibia; order Anura; family Rhinodermatidae; genus Rhinoderma; species Rhinoderma darwinii. Next base: position 4,707,413 of record NC_134690.1, on the reverse strand, counting down.
CTACAGAAACTTCCCCTTGATACAAAAACCCACCATTGCAGAAACCAAAGTTTGACAAATTTAAAGGATTTCTTTGTGTTAAAAGGAAGACATAGTTCCTTGTTTCTGCCCAGTTTCGAACAGGGGACCTTTCGCGTGTGAGGCGAACGTGATAACCACTACACTACAGAAACTTGGATATTGACTGTTCTGCAACCCGCAACCCGCAAGCCGCAAGCCATGCAGAAACGAATTGAGAAATATAATCCAGCCAATTAGCGCCAACAAAAATTGCATGTTTTTGCCCTGTCTCGAACAGGGGACCTTTCGCATGTTAGGCGAACGTGATAACCACTACACTACAGAAACTTCCCCTTGATACAAAAACCCACCATTGCAGAAACCAAAGTTTGACAAATTTAAAGGATTTCTTTGTGTTAAAAGGAAGACATAGTTCCTTGTTTCTGCCCAGTTTCGAACAGGGGACCTTTCGCGTGTGAGGCGAACGTGATAACCACTACACTACAGAAACTTGGATATTGATTGTTCCGCAACCCACAACCCGCAAGCCATGCAGAAACGAATTGAGAAATATAATCCAGCCAATTAGCGCCAACAAAAAAAATTGCATGTTTCTGCCCTGTCTCGAACAGGGGACCTTTCGCGCGTGAGGCGAACGTGATAACCACTACACTACAGAAACTTGGATATTGATTGCTCCTCAACCCACAACCCACAAGCCATGCAGAAACGAATTGAGAAATATAATCCAGCCAATTAGCGCCAACAAAAAAAATTGCCTGTTTTTGCCCTGTCTCGAACAGGGGACCTTTCGCGTGTTAGGCGAACGTGATAACCACTACACTACAGAAACTTCCCCTTGATACAAAAACCCACCATTGCAGAAACCAAAGTTTGACAAATTTAAAGGCTTTCTTTGTGTTAAAAGGAAGACACAGTTCCTTGTTTCTGCCAGTTTCGAACAGGGGACCTTTCGCGTGTGAGGCGAACGTGATAACCACTACACTACAGAAACTTGGATATTGACTGTTCTGCAACCCGCAACCCACAAGCCGCAAGCCACGCAGAAACGAATTGAGAAATATAATCCAGCCAATTAGCGCCAACAAAAATTGCATGTTTCTGCCCTGTCTCGAACAGGGGACCTTTCGCGTGTAAGGCGAACGTGATAACCACTACACTACAGAAACTTCCCCTTGATACAAAAGCCCACCATTGCAGAAACCAAAGTTTGACAAATTTAAAGGATTTCTTTGTGTTAAAAGGAAGACATAGTTCCTTGTTTCTGCCCAGTTTCAAACAGGGGACTTTTCGCATGTGAGGCGAACGTGATAACCACTACACTACAGAAACTTGGATATTGATTGTTCTGCAACCCACAACCCGCAAGCCATGCAGAAACGAATTGAGAAATATAATCCAGCCAATTAGCGGCAACAAAAATTGCATGTTTTTGCCCTGTCTCGAACAGGGGACCTTTCGCGTGTGAGGCGAACGTGATAACCACTACACTACAGAAACTTCCGCTTGATACAAAAACCCACCATTGCAGAAACCAAAGTTTGACAAATTTAAAGGATTTCTTTGTGTTAAAAGGAAGACATAGTTCCTTGTTTCTGCCCAGTTTCGAACAGGGGACCTTTCGCGTGTGAGGCGAACGTGATAACCACTACACTACAGAAACTTGGATATTGACTGTTCTGCAACCCGCAACCCGCAAGCCGCAAGCCATGCAGAAACGAATTGAGAAATATAATCCAGCCAATTAGCGCCAACAAAAATTTCATGTTTTTGCCCTGTCTCGAACAGGGGACCTTTCGCATGTTAGGCGAACGTGATAACCACTACACTACAGAAACTTCCCCTTGATACAAAAACCCACCATTGCAGAAACCAAAGTTTGACAAATTTAAAGGATTTCTTTGTGTTAAAAGGAAGACATAGTTCCTTGTTTCTGCCCAGTTTCGAACAGGGGACCTTTCGCGTGTGAGGCGAACGTGATAACCACTACACTACAGAAACTTGGATATTGATTGTTCCGCAACCCACAACCCGCAAGCCATGCAGAAACGAATTGAGAAATATAATCCAGCCAATTAGCGCCAACAAAAAAAATTGCATGTTTCTGCCCTGTCTCGAACAGGGGACCTTTCGCGCGTGAGGCGAACGTGATAACCACTACACTACAGAAACTTGGATATTGATTGCTCCTCAACCCACAACCCACAAGCCATGCAGAAACGAATTGAGAAATATAATCCAGCCAATTAGCGCCAACAAAAATTGCATGTTTCTGCCCTGTCTCGAACAGGGGACCTTTCGCGTGTTAGGCGAACGTGATAACCACTATACTACAGAAACTTCCCCTTGATACAAAAACCCACCATTGCAGAAACCAAAGTTTGACAAATTTAAAGGCTTTCTTTGTGTTAAAAGGAAGACACAGTTCCTTGTTTCTGCCAGTTTCGAACAGGGGACCTTTCGCGTGTGAGGCGAACGTGATAACCACTACACTACAGAAACTTGGATATTGACTGTTCTGCAACCCGCAACCCACAAGCCGCAAGCCACGCAGAAACGAATTGAGAAATATAATCCAGCCAATTAGCGCCAACAAAAATTGCATGTTTCTGCCCTGTCTCGAACAGGGGACCTTTCGCGTGTTAGGCGAACGTGATAACCACTACACTACAGAAACTTCCCCTTGATACAAAAACCCACCATTGCAGAAACCAAAGTTTGACAAATTTAAAGGATTTCTTTGTGTTAAAAGGAAGACATAGTTCCTTGTTTCTGCCCAGTTTCGAACAGGGGACCTTTCGCGTGTGAGGCGAACGTGATAACCACTACACTACAGAAACTTGGATATTGATTGTTCCGCAACCCACAACCCGCAAGCCATGCAGAAACGAATTGAGAAATATAATCCAGCCAATTAGCGCCAACAAAAAAAATTGCATGTTTCTGCCCTGTCTCGAACAGGGGACCTTTCACGCGTGAGGCGAACGTGATAACCACTACACTACAGAAACTTGGATATTGATTGTTCCGCAACCCACAACCCGCAAGCCATGCAGAAACGAATTGAGAAATATAATCCAGCCACTTAGCGCCAACAAAAATTGCATGTTTTTGCCCTGTCTCGAACAGGGGACCTTTCGCGTGTTAGGTGAACGTGATAACCACTACACTACAGAAACTTCCCCTTGATAGAAAAACCCACCATTGCAGAAACCAAAGTTTGACAAATTTAAAGGCTTTCTTTGTATTAAAAGGAAGACACAGTTCCTTGTTTCTGCCCAGTTTCGAACAGGGGACCTTTCGCGTGTGAGGCGAACGTGATAACCACTACACTACAGAAACTTGGATATTGATTGTTCTGCAACCCGCAAGCCATGCAGAAACGAATTGAGAAATATAATCCAGCCAATTAGCGCCAACAAAAAAAATTGCATGTTTCTGCCCTGTCTCGAACAGGGGACCTTTCGCGTGTGAGGCGAACGTGATAACCACTACACTACAAAAACTTGGATATTGATTGTTCCGCAACCCACAACCCGCAAGCCGCAAGCCATGCAGAAACGAATTGAGAAATATAATCCAGCCAATTAGCGCCAACAAAAATTGCATGTTTTTGCCCAGTTTCGAACAGGGGACCTTTCGCGTGTGAGGCGAACGTGATAACCACTACACTACAGAAACTTGGATATTGATTGTTCTGCAACCCGCAAGCCATGCAGAAACGAATTGAGAAATATAATCCAGCCAATTAGCGGCAACAAAAAAAATTGCACGTTTCTGCCCTGTCTCGAACAGGGGACCTTTCGCGTGTGAGGCGAACGTGATAACCACTACACTACAGAAACTTCCCCTTGATACAAAAGCCCACCATTGCAGAAACCAAAGTTTGACAAATTTAAAGGATTTCTTTGTGTTAAAAGGAAGACATAGTTCCTTGTTTCTGCCCAGTTTCAAACAGGGGACTTTTCGCATGTGAGGCGAACGTGATAACCACTACACTACAGAAACTTGGATATTGATTGTTCTGCAACCCACAACCCGCAAGCCATGCAGAAACGAATTGAGAAATATAATCCAGCCAATTAGCGGCAACAAAAATTGCATGTTTTTGCCCTGTCTCGAACAGGGGACCTTTCGCGTGTGAGGCGAACGTGATAACCACTACACTACAGAAACTTCCCCTTGATACAAAAACCCACCATTGCAGAAACCAAAGTTTGACAAATTTAAAGGATTTCTTTGTGTTAAAAGGAAGACATAGTTCCTTGTTTCTGCCCAGTTTCGAACAGGGGACCTTTCGCGTGTGAGGCGAACGTGATAACCACTACACTACAGAAACTTGGATATTGACTGTTCCGCAACCCGCAAGCCGCAAGCCATGCAGAAACGAATTGAGAAATATAATCCAGCCAATTAGCGCCAACAAAAATTGCATGTTTTTGCCCTGTCTCGAACAGGGGACCTTTCGCATGTTAGGCGAACGTGATAACCACTACACTGCAGAAACTTCCCCTTGATACAAAAACCCACCATTGCAGAAACCAAAGTTTGACAAATTTAAAGGATTTCTTTGTGTTAAAAGGAAGACATAGTTCCTTGTTTCTGCCCAGTTTCGAACAGGGGACCTTTCGCGTGTGAGGCGAACGTGATAACCACTACACTACAGAAACTTGGATATTGACTGTTCTGCAACCCGCAACCCGCAAGCCGCAAGCCATGCAGAAACGAATTGAGAAATATAATCCAGCCAATTAGCGCCAACAAAAATTGCATGTTTTTGCCCTGTCTCGAACAGGGGACCTTTCGCGTGTGAGGCGAACGTGATAACCACTACACTACAGAAACTTCCCCTTGATACAAAAACCCACCATTGCAGAAACCAAAGTTTGACAAATTTAAAGGATTTCTTTGTGTTAAAAGGAAGACATAGTTCCTTGTTTCTGCCCAGTTTCGAACAGGGGACCTTTCGCGTGTGAGGCGAACGTGATAACCACTACACTACAGAAACTTGGATATTGACTGTTCTGCAACCCGCAACCCGCAAGCCGCAAGCCATGCAGAAACGAATTGAGAAATATAATCCAGCCAATTAGCGCCAACAAAAATTGCATGTTTTTGCCCTGTCTCGAACAGGGGACCTTTCGCATGTTAGGCGAACGTGATAACCACTACACTGCAGAAACTTCCCCTTGATACAAAAACCCACCATTGCAGAAACCAAAGTTTGACAAATTTAAAGGATTTCTTTGTGTTAAAAGGAAGACACAGTTCCTTGTTTCTGCCCAGTTTCGAACAGAGGACCTTTCGCGTGTGAGGCGAACGTGATAACCACTACACTACAGAAACTTGGATATTGATTGTTCTGCAACCCGCAAGCCATGCAGAAACGAATTGAGAAATATAATCCAGCCAATTAGCGCCAACAAAAAAAATTGCATGTTTCTGCCCTGTCTCGAACAGGGGACCTTTCACGCGTGAGGCGAACGTGATAACCACTACACTACAGAAACTTGGATATTGATTGTTCCGCAACCCACAACCCGCAAGCCATGCAGAAACGAATTGAGAAATATAATCCAGCCACTTAGCGCCAACAAAAATTGCATGTTTTTGCCCTGTCTCGAACAGGGGACCTTTCGCGTGTTAGGCGAACGTGATAACCACTACACTACAGAAACTTCCCCTTGATAGAAAAACCCACCATTGCAGAAACCAAAGTTTGACAAATTTAAAGGCTTTCTTTGTATTAAAAGGAAGACACAGTTCCTTGTTTCTGCCCAGTTTCGAACTGGGGACCTTTCGCGTGTGAGGCGAACGTGATAACCACTACACTACAGAAACTTGGATATTGATTGTTCTGCAACCCGCAAGCCATGCAGAAACGAATTGAGAAATATAATCCAGCCAATTAGCGCCAACAAAAAAAATTGCATGTTTCTGCCCTGTCTCGAACAGGGGACCTTTCGCGTGTGAGGCGAACGTGATAACCACTACACTACAGAAACTTGGATATTGATTGTTCCGCAACCCACAACCCGCAAGCCATGCAGAAACGAATTGAGAAATATAATCCAGCCACTTAGCGCCAACAAAAATTGCATGTTTTTGCCCTGTCTCGAACAGGGGACCTTTCGCGTGTTAGGCGAACGTGATAACCACTAAACTACAGAAACTTACCCTTGATACAAAAACCCACCATTGCAGAAACCAAAGTTTGACAAATTTAAAGGCTTTCTTTGTGTTAAAAGGAAGACACAGTTCCTTGTTTCTGCCCAGTTTCGAACAGGGGACCTTTCGCGTGTGAGGCGAACGTGATAACCACTACACTACAGAAACTTGGATATTGATTGTTCTGCAACCCGCAAGCCATGCAGAAACGAATTGAGAAATATAATCCAGCCAATTAGCGCCAACAAAAAAAATTGCATGTTTCTGCCCTGTCTCGAACAGGGGACCTTTCGCGTGTGAGGCGAACGTGATAACCACTACACTACAGAAACTTGGATATTGATTGTTCCGCAACCCACAACCCGCAAGCCATGCAGAAACGAATTGAGAAATATAATCCAGCCAATTAGCGCCAACAAAAATAGCATGTTTTTGCCCTGTCTCGAACAGGGGACCTTTCGCGTGTTAGGCGAACGTGATAACCACTACACTACAGAAACTTCCCCTTGATACAAAAACCCACCATTGCAGAAACCAAAGTTTGACAAATTTAAAGGCTTTCTTTGTGTTAAAAGGAAGACATAGTTCCTTGTTTCTGCCCAGTTTCGAACAGGGGACCTTTCGCGTGTGAGGCGAACGTGATAACCACTACACTACAGAAACTTGGATATTGATTGTTCTGCAACCCGCAAGCCATGCAGAAACGAATTGAGAAATATAATCCAGCCAATTAGCGGCAACAAAAAAAATTGCATGTTTCTGCCCTGTCTCGAACAGGGGACCTTTCGCGTGTGAGGCAAACGTGATAACCACTACACTACAGAAACTTGGATATTGATTGTTCCGCAACCCACAACCCGCAAGCCATGCAGAAACGAATTGAGAAATATAATCCAGCCAATTAGCGCCAACAAAAATTGCATGTTTTTGCCCTGTCTCGAACAGGGGACCTTTCGCGTGTTAGGCGAACGTGATAACCACTACACTACAGAAACTTCCCCTTGATACAAAAACCCACCATTGCAGAAACCAAAGTTTGACAAATTTAAAGGCTTTCTTTGTGTTAAAAGGAAGACATAGTTCCTTGTTTCTGCCCAGTTTCGAACAGGGGACCTTTCGCGTGTGAGGCGAACGTGATAACCACTACACTACAGAAACTTGGATATTGATTGTTCTGCAACCCGCAAGCCATGCAGAAACGAATTGAGAAATATAATCCAGCCAATTAGCGGCAACAAAAAAAATTGCATGTTTCTGCCCTGTCTCGAACAGGGGACCTTTCGCGTGTGAGGCGAACGTGATAACCACTACACTACAGAAACTTCCCCTTGATACAAAAACCCACCATTGCAGAAACCAAAGTTTGACAAATTTAAAGGATTTCTTTGTGTTAAAAGGAAGACATAGTTCCTTGTTTCTGCCCAGTTTCGAACAGGGGACCTTTCGCGTGTGAGGCGAACGTGATAACCACTACACTACAGAAACTTGGATATTGATTGTTCCGCAACCCACAACCCGCAAGCCATGCAGAAACGGATTGAGAAATATAATCCAGCCAATTAGCGCCAACAAAAAAAATTGCATGTTTTTGCCCTGTCTCGAACAGGGGACCTTTCGCGTGTTAGGCGAACGTGATAACCACTAAACTACAGAAACTTCCCCTTGATACAAAAACCCACCATTGCAGAAACCAAAGTTTGACAAATTTAAAGGCTTTCTTTGTGTTAAAAGGAAGACACAGTTCCTTGTTTCTGCCCAGTTTCGAACAGGGGACCTTTCGCGTGTGAGGCGAACGTGATAACCACTACACTACAGAAACTTGGATATTGATTGTTCTGCAACCCGCAAGCCATGCAGAAACGAATTGAGAAATATAATCCAGCCAATTAGCGCCAACAAAAAAAATTGCATGTTTCTGCCCTGTCTCGAACAGGGGACCTTTCGCGTGTGAGGCGAACGTGATAACCACTACACTACAGAAACTTGGATATTGATTGTTCCGCAACCCACAACCCGCAAGCCATGCAGAAACGAATTGAGAAATATAATCCAGCCAATTAGCGCCAACAAAAAAAATTGCATGTTTTTGCCCTGTCTCGAACAGGGGACCTTTCGCGTGTTAGGCGAACGTGATAACCACTAAACTACAGAAACTTCCCCTTGATACAAAAACCCACCATTGCAGAAACCAAAGTTTGACAAATTTAAAGGATTTCTTTGTGTTAAAAGGAAGACATAGTTCCTTGTTTCTGCCCAGTTTCGAACAGGGGACCTTTCGCATGTGAGGCGAACGTGATAACCACTACACTACAGAAACTTGGATATTGATTGTTCCGCAACCCACAACCCGCAAGCCATGCAGAAACGAATTGAGAAATATAATCCAGCCAATTAGCGCCAACAAAAAAAATTGCATGTTTTTGCCCTGTCTCGAACAGGGGACCTTTCGCGTGTTAGGCGAACGTGATAACCACTACACTACATAAAACTTCCCCTTGATACAAAAACCCACCATTGCAGAAACCAAAGTTTGACAAATTTAAAGGCTTTCTTTGTGTTAAAAGGAAGACATAGTTCCTTGTTTCTGCCCAGTTTCGAACAGGGGACCTTTCGCGTGTGAGGCGAACGTGATAACCACTACACTACAGAAACTTGGATATTGATTGTTCTGCAACCCGCAAGCCATGCAGAAACGAATTGAGAAATATAATCCAGCCAATTAGCGGCAACAAAAAAAATTGCATGTTTCTGCCCTGTCTCGAACAGGGGACCTTTCGCGTGTGAGGCGAACGTGATAACCACTACACTACAGAAACTTGGATATTGATTGTTCCGCAACCCACAACCCGCAAGCCATGCAGAAACGAATTGAGAAATATAATCCAGCCAATTAGCGCCAACAAAAAAAATTGCATGTTTTTGCCCTGTCTCGAACAGGGGACCTTTCGCGTGTTAGGCGAACGTGATAACCACTAAACTACAGAAACTTCCCCTTGATACAAAAACCCACCATTGCAGAAACCAAAGTTTGACAAATTTAAAGGATTTCTTTGTGTTAAAAGGAAGACATAGTTCCTTGTTTCTGCCCAGTTTCGAACAGGGGACCTTTCGCGTGTGAGGCGAACGTGATAACCACTACACTACAGAAACTTGGATATTGATTGTTCCGCAACCCACAACCCGCAAGCCATGCAGAAACGAATTGAGAAATATAATCCAGCCAATTAGCGCCAACAAAAAAAATTGCATGTTTTTGCCCTGTCTCGAACAGGGGACCTTTCGCGTGTTAGGCGAACGTGATAACCACTACACTACAGAAACTTCCCCTTGATACAAAAACCCACCATTGCAGAAACCAAAGTTTGACAAATTTAAAGGCTTTCTTTGTGTTAAAAGGAAGACATAGTTCCTTGTTTCTGCCCAGTTTCGAACAGGGGACCTTTCGCGTGTGAGGCGAACGTGATAACCACTACACTACAGAAACTTGGATATTGATTGTTCTGCAACCCGCAAGCCATGCAGAAACGAATTGAGAAATATAATCCAGCCAATTAGCGGCAACAAAAAAAATTGCATGTTTCTGCCCTGTCTCGAACAGGGGACCTTTCGCGTGTGAGGCGAACGTGATAACCACTACACTACAGAAACTTCCCCTTGATACAAAAACCCACCATTGCAGAAACCAAAGTTTGACAAATTTAAAGGATTTCTTTGTGTTAAAAGGAAGACATAGTTCCTTGTTTCTGCCCAGTTTCGAACAGGGGACCTTTCGCGTGTGAGGCGAACGTGATAACCACTACACTACAGAAACTTGGATATTGATTGTTCCGCAACCCACAACCCGCAAGCCATGCAGAAACGGATTGAGAAATATAATCCAGCCAATTAGCGCCAACAAAAAAAATTGCATGTTTTTGCCCTGTCTCGAACAGGGGACCTTTCGCGTGTTAGGCGAACGTGATAACCACTAAACTACAGAAACTTCCCCTTGATACAAAAACCCACCATTGCAGAAACCAAAGTTTGACAAATTTAAAGGCTTTCTTTGTGTTAAAAGGAAGACACAGTTCCTTGTTTCTGCCCAGTTTCGAACAGGGGACCTTTCGCGTGTGAGGCGAACGTGATAACCACTACACTACAGAAACTTGGATATTGATTGTTCTGCAACCCGCAAGCCATGCAGAAACGAATTGAGAAATATAATCCAGCCAATTAGCGCCAACAAAAAAAATTGCATGTTTCTGCCCTGTCTCGAACAGGGGACCTTTCGCGTGTGAGGCGAACGTGATAACCACTACACTACAGAAACTTGGATATTGATTGTTCCGCAACCCACAACCCGCAAGCCATGCAGAAACGAATTGAGAAATATAATCCAGCCAATTAGCGCCAACAAAAAAAATTGCATGTTTTTGCCCTGTCTCGAACAGGGGACCTTTCGCGTGTTAGGCGAACGTGATAACCACTAAACTACAGAAACTTCCCCTTGATACAAAAACCCACCATTGCAGAAACCAAAGTTTGACAAATTTAAAGGATTTCTTTGTGTTAAAAGGAAGACATAGTTCCTTGTTTCTGCCCAGTTTCGAACAGGGGACCTTTCGCATGTGAGGCGAACGTGATAACCACTACACTACAGAAACTTGGATATTGATTGTTCCGCAACCCACAACCCGCAAGCCATGCAGAAACGAATTGAGAAATATAATCCAGCCAATTAGCGCCAACAAAAAAAATTGCATGTTTTTGCCCTGTCTCGAACAGGGGACCTTTCGCGTGTTAGGCGAACGTGATAACCACTACACTACATAAAACTTCCCCTTGATACAAAAACCCACCATTGCAGAAACCAAAGTTTGACAAATTTAAAGGCTTTCTTTGTGTTAAAAGGAAGACATAGTTCCTTGTTTCTGCCCAGTTTCGAACAGGGGACCTTTCGCGTGTGAGGCGAACGTGATAACCACTACACTACAGAAACTTGGATATTGATTGTTCTGCAACCCGCAAGCCATGCAGAAACGAATTGAGAAATATAATCCAGCCAATTAGCGGCAACAAAAAAAATTGCATGTTTCTGCCCTGTCTCGAACAGGGGACCTTTCGCGTGTGAGGCGAACGTGATAACCACTACACTACAGAAACTTGGATATTGATTGTTCCGCAACCCACAACCCGCAAGCCATGCAGAAACGAATTGAGAAATATAATCCAGCCAATTAGCGCCAACAAAAAAAATTGCATGTTTTTGCCCTGTCTCGAACAGGGGACCTTTCGCGTGTTAGGCGAACGTGATAACCACTAAACTACAGAAACTTCCCCTTGATACAAAAACCCACCATTGCAGAAACCAAAGTTTGACAAATTTAAAGGATTTCTTTGTGTTAAAAGGAAGACATAGTTCCTTGTTTCTGCCCAGTTTCGAACAGGGGACCTTTCGCGTGTGAGGCGAACGTGATAACCACTACACTACAGAAACTTGGATATTGATTGTTCCGCAACCCACAACCCGCAAGCCATGCAGAAACGAATTGAGAAATATAATCCAGCCAATTAGCGCCAACAAAAAAAATTGCATGTTTTTGCCCTGTCTCGAACAGGGGACCTTTCGCGTGTTAGGCGAACGTGATAACCACTACACTACATAAAACTTCCCCTTGATACAAAAACCCACCATTGCAGAAACCAAAGTTTGACAAATTTAAAGGCTTTCTTTGTGTTAAAAGGAAGACATAGTTCCTTGTTTCTGCCCAGTTTCGAACAGGGGACCTTTCGCGTGTGAGGCGAACGTGATAACCACTACACTACAGAAACTTGGATATTGATTGTTCTGCAACCCGCAAGCCATGCAGAAACGAATTGAGAAATATAATCCAGCCAATTAGCGGCAACAAAAAAAATTGCATGTTTCTGCCCTGTCTCGAACAGGGGACCTTTCGCGTGTGAGGCGAACGTGATAACCACTACACTACAGAAACTTCCCCTTGATACAAAAACCCACCATTGCAGAAACCAAAGTTTGACAAATTTAAAGGATTTCTTTGTGTTAAAAGGAAGACATAGTTCCTTGTTTCTGCCCAGTTTCGAACAGGGGACCTTTCGCGTGTGAGGCGAACGTGATAACCACTACACTACAGAAACTTGGATATTGATTGTTCCGCAACCCACAACCCGCAAGCCATGCAGAAACGGATTGAGAAATATAATCCAGCCAATTAGCGCCAACAAAAAAAATTGCATGTTTTTGCCCTGTCTCGAACAGGGGACCTTTCGCGTGTTAGGCGAACGTGATAACCACTAAACTACAGAAACTTCCCCTTGATACAAAAACCCACCATTGCAGAAACCAAAGTTTGACAAATTTAAAGGCTTTCTTTGTGTTAAAAGGAAGACACAGTTCCTTGTTTCTGCCCAGTTTCGAACAGGGGACCTTTCGCGTGTGAGGCGAACGTGATAACCACTACACTACAGAAACTTGGATATTGATTGTTCTGCAACCCGCAAGCCATGCAGAAACGAATTGAGAAATATAATCCAGCCAATTAGCGGCAACAAAAAAAATTGCATGTTTCTGCCCTGTCTCGAACAGGGGACCTTTCGCGTGTGAGGCGAACGTGATAACCACTACACTACAGAAACTTGGATATTGATTGTTCCGCAACCCACAACCCGCAAGCCATGCAGAAACGAATTGAGAAATATAATCCAGCCAATTAGCGCCAACAAAAATAGCATGTTTTTGCCCTGTCTCGAACAGGGGACCTTTCGCGTGTTAGGCGAACGTGATAACCACTACACTACAGAAACTTCCCCTTGATACAAAAACCCACCATTGCAGAAACCAAAGTTTGACAAATTTAAAGGCTTTCTTTGTGTTAAAAGGAAGACACAGTTCCTTGTTTCTGCCCAGTTTCGAACAGGGGACCTTTCGCGTGTGAGGCGAACGTGATAACCACTACACTACAGAAACTTGGATATTGATTGTTCCGCAACCCACAACCCGCAAGCCATGCAGAAACGAATTGAGAAATATAATCCAGCCAATTAGCGCCAACAAAAAAAATTGCATGTTTTTGCCCTGTCTCGAACAGGGGACCTTTCGCGTGTTAGGCGAACGTGATAACCACTAAACTACAGAAACTTCCCCTTGATACAAAAACCCACCATTGCAGAAACCAAAGTTTGACAAATTTAAAGGATTTCTTTGTGTTAAAAGGAAGACATAGTTCCTTGTTTCTGCCCAGTTTCGAACAGGGGACCTTTCGCGTGTGAGGCGAACGTGATAACCACTACACTACAGAAACTTGGATATTGATTGTTCTGCAACCCGCAAGCCATGCAGAAACGAATTGAGAAATATAATCCAGCCAATTAGCGCCAACAAAAAAAATTGCATGTTTCTGCCCTGTCTCGAACAGGGGACCTTTCGCGTGTGAGGCGAACGTGATAACCACTACACTACAGAAACTTAGATATTGATTGTTCCGCAACCCACAACCCGCAAGCCATGCAGAAACGAATTGAGAAATATAATCCAGCCAATTAGCGCCAAAAAAAATTGCATGTTTTTGCCCTGTCTCGAACAGGGGACCTTTCGCGTGTTAGGCGAACGTGATAACCACTACACTACATAAAACTTCCCCTTGATACAAAAACCCACCATTGCAGAAACCAAAGTTTGACAAATTTAAAGGCTTTCTTTGTGTTAAAAGGAAGACATAGTTCCTTGTTTCTGCCCAGTTTCGAACAGGGGACCTTTCGCGTGTGAGGCGAACGTGATAACCACTACACTACAGAAACTTGGATATTGATTGTTCTGCAACCCGCAAGCCATGCAGAAACGAATTGAGAAATATAATCCAGCCAATTAGCGCCAACAAAAAAAATTGCATGTTTCTGCCCTGTCTCGAACAGGGGACCTTTCGCGTGTGAGGCGAACGTGATAACCACTACACTACAGAAACTTGGATATTGATTGTTCCGCAACCCACAACCCGCAAGCCATGCAGAAACGAATTGAGAAATATAATCCAGCCAATTAGCGCCAACAAAAATTGCATGTTTTTGCCCTGTCTCGAACAGGGGACCTTTCGCGTGTTAGGCGAACGTGATAACCACTACACTACAGAAATTTCCCCTTGATACAAAAACCCACCATTGCAGAAACCAAAGTTTGACAAATTTAAAGGCTTTCTTTGTGTTAAAAGGAAGACATAGTTCCTTGTTTCTGCCCAGTTTCGAACAGGGGACCTTTCGCGTGTGAGGCGAACGTGATAACCACTACACTACAGAAACTTGGATATTGATTGTTCTGCAACCCGCAAGCCATGCAGAAACGAATTGAGAAATATAATCCAGCCAATTAGCGGCAACAAAAAAAATTGCATGTTTCTGCCCTGTCTCGAACAGGGGACCTTTCGCGTGTGAGGCGAACGTGATAACCACTACACTACAGAAACTTGGATATTGATTGTTCCGCAACCCACAACCCGCAAGCCATGCAGAAACGAATTGAGAAATATAATCCAGCCAATTAGCGCCAACAAAAATTGCATGTTTTTGCCCTGTCTCGAACAGGGGACCTTTCGCGTGTTAGGTGAACGTGATAACCACTACACTACAGAAACTTCCCCTTGATACAAAAACCCACCATTGCAGAAACCAAAGTTTGACAAATTTAAAGGATTTCTTTGTGTTAAAAGGAAGACATAGTTCCTTGTTTCTGCCCAGTTTCGAACAGGGGACCTTTCGCGTGTGAGGCGAACGTGATAACCACTACACTACAGAAACTTGGATATTGATTGTTCCGCAACCCACAACCCGCAAGCCATGCAGAAACGGATTGAGAAATATAATCCAGCCAATTAGCGCCAACAAAAAAAATTGCATGTTTTTGCCCTGTCTCGAACAGGGGACCTTTCGCGTGTTAGGCGAACGTGATAACCACTAAACTACAGAAACTTCCCCTTGATACAAAAACCCACCATTGCAGAAACCAAAGTTTGACAAATTTAAAGGCTTTCTTTGTGTTAAAAGGAAGACACAGTTCCTTGTTTCTGCCCAGTTTCGAACAGGGGACCTTTCGCGTGTGAGGCGAACGTGATAACCACTACACTACAGAAACTTGGATATTGATTGTTCTGCAACCCGCAAGCCATGCAGAAACGAATTGAGAAATATAATCCAGCCAATTAGCGCCAACAAAAAAAATTGCATGTTTCTGCCCTGTCTCGAACAGGGGACCTTTCGCGTGTGAGGCGAACGTGATAACCACTACACTACAGAAACTTGGATATTGATTGTTCCGCAACCCACAACCCGCAAGCCATGCAGAAACGAATTGAGAAATATAATCCAGCCAATTAGCGCCAACAAAAATTGCATGTTTTTGCCCTGTCTCGAACAGGGGACCTTTCGCGTGTTAGGCGAACGTGATAACCACTACACTACAGAAACTTCCCCTTGATACAAAAACCCACCATTGCAGAAACCAAAGTTTGACAAATTTAAAGGCTTTCTTTGTGTTAAAAGGAAGACACAGTTCCTTGTTTCTGAACAGTTTCGAACAGGGGACCTTTCGCGTGTGAGGCGAACGTGATAACCACTACACTACAGAAACTTGGATATTGATTGTTCTGCAACCCGCAAGCCATGCAGAAACGAATTGAGAAATATAATCCAGCCAATTAGCGCCAACAAAAAAAATTGCATGTTTCTGCCCTGTCTCGAAAAGGGGACCTTTCGCGTGTGAGGCGAACGTGATAACCACTACACTACAGAAACTTGGATATTGATTGTTCCGCAACCCACAACCCGCAAGCCATGCAGAAACGAATTGAGAAATATAATCCAGCCAATTAGCGCCAACAAAAAAATTTGCATGTTTCTGCCCTGTCTCGAACAGGGGACCTTTCGCGTGTGAGGCGAACGTGATAACCACTACACTACAGAAACTTCCCCTTGATACAAAAACCCACCATTGCAGAAACCAAAGTTTGACAAATTTAAAGGCTTTCTTTGTGTTAAAAGGAAGACACAGTTCCTTGTTTCTGCCCAGTTTCGAACAGGGGACCTTTCGCGTGTGAGGCGAACGTGATAACCACTACACTACAGAAACTTGGATATTGATTGTTCTGCAACCCGCAAGCCATGCAGAAACGAATTGAGAAATATAATCCAGCCAATTAGCGCCAACAAAAAAAATTGCATGTTTCTGCCCTGTCTCGAACAGGGGACCTTTCGCGTGTGAGGCGAACGTGATAACCACTACACTACAGAAACTTGGATATTGATTGTTCCGCAACCCACAACCCGCAAGCCATGCAGAAACGAATTGAGAAATATAATCCAGCCAATTAGCGCCAACAAAAATTGCATGTTTTTGCCCTGTCTCGAACAGGGGACCTTTCGCGTGTTAGGCGAACGTGATAACCACTACACTACAGAAACTTCCCCCTGATACAAAAACCCACCATTGCAGAAACCAAAGTTTGACAAATTTAAAGGCTTTCTTTGTGTTAAAAGGAAGACATAGTTCCTTGTTTCTGCCCAGTTTCGAACAGGGGACCTTTCGCGTGTGAGGCGAACGTGATAACCACTACACTACAGAAACTTCCCCTTGATACAAAAACCCACCATTGCAGAAACCAAAGTTTGACAAATTTAAAGGATTTCTTTGTGTTAAAAGGAAGACATAGTTCCTTGTTTCTGCCCAGTTTCGAACAGGGGACCTTTCGCGTGTGAGGCGAACGTGATAACCACTACACTACAGAAACTTGGATATTGATTGTTCCGCAACCCACAACCCGCAAGCCATGCAGAAACGGATTGAGAAATATAATCCAGCCAATTAGCGCCAACAAAAAAAATTGCATGTTTTTGCCCTGTCTCGAACAGGGGACCTTTCGCGTGTTAGGCGAACGTGATAACCACTAAACTACAGAAACTTCCCCTTGATACAAAAACCCACCATTGCAGAAACCAAAGTTTGACAAATTTAAAGGCTTTCTTTGTGTTAAAAGGAAGACACAGTTCCTTGTTTCTGCCCAGTTTCGAACAGGGGACCTTTCGCGTGTGAGGCGAACGTGATAACCACTACACTACAGAAACTTGGATATTGATTGTTCTACAACCCGCAAGCCATGCAGAAACGGATTGAGAAATATAATCCAGCCAATTAGCGCCAACAAAAAAAATTCCATGTTTCTGCCCTGCCTCGAACAGGGGACCTTTCGCGTGTGAGGCAAACGTGATAACCACTACACTACAGAAACTTCCCTTTGATACCAAAACCCACCATTGCAGAAACCAAAGTTTGACAAATTTAAAGGCTTTCTTTGTGTTAAAAGGAAGACATAGTTCCTTGTTTCTGCCCAGTTTCGAACAGGGGACCTTTCGCGTGTGAGGCGAACGTGATAACCACTACACTACAGAAACTTGGATATTGATTGTTCTGCAACCCGCAAGCCATGCAGAAACGAAATGAGAAATATAATCCAGCCAATTAGCGCCAACAAAAAAAATTCCATGTTTCTGCCCTGCCTCGAACAGGGGACCTTTCGCGTGTGAGGCGAACGTGATAACCACTACACTACAGAAACTTCCCCTTGATACAAAAACCCACCATTGCAGAAACCACAGTTTGACAAATTTAAAGGCTTTCTTTGTGTTAAAAGGAAGACATAGTTCCTTGTTTCTGCCCAGTTTCGAACAGGGGACCTTTCGCGTGTGAGGCGAACGTGATAACCACTACACTACAGAAACTTCCCTTTGATACCAAAACCCACCATTGCAGAAACCAAAGTTTGACAAATTTAAAGGCTTTCTTTGTGTTAAAAGGAAGACATAGTTCCTTGTTTCTGCCCAGTTTCGAACAGGGGACCTTTCGGGTGTGAGGCGAACGTGATAACCACTACACTACAGAAACTTGGATATTGATTGTTCTGCAACCCGCAAGCCATGCAGAAACGAAATGAGAAATATAATCCAGCCAATTAGCGCCAACAAAAAAAATTCCATGTTTCTGCCCTGCCTCGAACAGGGGACCTTTCGCGTGTGGGGCGAACGTGATAACCACTACACTACAGAAACTTCCCCTTGATACAAAAACCCACCATTGCAGAAACCAAAGTTTGACAAATTTAAAGGCTTTCTTTGTGTTAAAAGGAAGACATAGTTCCTTGTTTCTGCCCAGTTTCGAACAGGGGACCTTTCGCGTGTGAGGCGAACGTGATAACCAATACACTACAGAAACTTGGATATTGATTGTTCTGCAACCCGCAAGCCATGCAGAAACTAAATGAGAAATATAATCCAGCCAATTAGCGCCAACAAAAAAAATTGCATGTTTCTTCCATGTCTCGAACAGGGGACCTTTCGCGTGTTAGGCGAACGTGATAACCACTACACTACAGAAAATTCCCCTTGATGCAAAAACCCACCATTGCAGAAACCAAAGTTTGACAAATTTAAAGGCTTTCTTTGTGTTAAAAGGAAGACATAGTTCCTTGTTTCTGTACAGTTTCGAACAGGGGACCTTTCGCGTGTGAGGCGAAAGTGATAACCACTACACTACAGAAACTTGGATATAGATTGTTCTGCAACCCGCAAGCCATGCAGAAACGAATTGAGAAATATAATCCAGCCAATTAGCGCCAACAAAAAAAATTGCATGTTTCTGCCCTGTCTCGAACAGGGGACCTTTCGCGTGTGAGGCGAACGTGATAACCACTACACTACAGAAACTTGGATATTGATTGTTCTGCAACCCGCAAGCCATGCAGAAACGAATTGAGAAATATAATCCAGCCAATTAGCGCCAACAAAAAAAATTGCATGTTTCTGCCCTGTCTCGAACAGGGGACCTTTCGCGTGTGAGGCGAACGTGATAACCACTACACTACAGAAACTTGGATATTGATTGTTCCGCAACCCACAACCCGCAAGCCATGCAGAAACGAATTGAGAAATATAATCCAGCCAATTAGCGCCAACAAAAATTGCATGTTTTTGCCCTGTCTCGAACAGGGGACCTTTCGCGTGTTAGGCGAACGTGATAACCACTACACTACAGAAATTTCCCCTTGATACAAAAACCCACCATTGCAGAAACCAAAGTTTGACAAATTTAAAGGCTTTCTTTGTGTTAAAAGGAAGACATAGTTCCTTGTTTCTGCCCAGTTTCGAACAGGGGACCTTTCGCGTGTGAGGCGAACGTGATAACCACTACACTACAGAAACTTGGATATTGATTGTTCTGCAACCCGCAAGCCATGCAGAAACGAATTGAGAAATATAATCCAGCCAATTAGCGGCAACAAAAAAAATTGCATGTTTCTGCCCTGTCTCGAACAGGGGACCTTTCGCGTGTGAGGCGAACGTGATAACCACTACACTACAGAAACTTGGATATTGATTGTTCCGCAACCCACAACCCGCAAGCCATGCAGAAACGAATTGAGAAATATAATCCAGCCAATTAGCGCCAACAAAAAGTGCATGTTTTTGCCCTGTCTCGAACAGGGGACCTTTCGCGTGTTAGGTGAACGTGATAACCACTACACTACAGAAACTTCCCCTTGATACAAAAACCCACCATTGCAGAAACCAAAGTTTGACAAATTTAAAGGATTTCTTTGTGTTAAAAGGAAGACATAGTTCCTTGTTTCTGCCCAGTTTCGAACAGGGGACCTTTCGCGTGTGAGGCGAACGTGATAACCACTACACTACAGAAACTTGGATATTGATTGTTCCGCAACCCACAACCCGCAAGCCATGCAGAGACGGATTGAGAAATATAATCCAGCCAATTAGCGCCAACAAAAAAAATTGCATGTTTTTGCCCTGTCTCGAACAGGGGACCTTTCGCGTGTTAGGCGAACGTGATAACCACTAAACTACAGAAACTTCCCCTTGATACAAAAACCCACCATTGCAGAAACCAAAGTTTGACAAATTTAAAGGCTTTCTTTGTGTTAAAAGGAAGACACAGTTCCTTGTTTCTGCCCAGTTTCGAACAGGGGACCTTTCGCGTGTGAGGCGAACGTGATAACCACTACACTACAGAAACTTGGATATTGATTGTTCTGCAACCCGCAAGCCATGCAGAAACGAATTGAGAAATATAATCCAGCCAATTAGCGCCAACAAAAAAAATTGCATGTTTCTGCCCTGTCTCGAACAGGGGACCTTTCGCGTGTGAGGCGAACGTGATAACCACTACACTACAGAAACTTGGATATTGATTGTTCCGCAACCCACAACCCGCAAGCCATGCAGAAACGAATTGAGAAATATAATCCAGCCAATTAGCGCCAACAAAAATTGCATGTTTTTGCCCTGTCTCGAACAGGGGACCTTTCGCGTGTTAGGCGAACGTGATAACCACTACACTACAGAAACTTCCCCTTGATACAAAAACCCACCATTGCAGAAACCAAAGTTTGACAAATTTAAAGGCTTTCTTTGTGTTAAAAGGAAGACACAGTTCCTTGTTTCTGAACAGTTTCGAACAGGGGACCTTTCGCGTGTGAGGCGAACGTGATAACCACTACACTACAGAAACTTGGATATTGATTGTTCTGCAACCCGCAAGCCATGCAGAAACGAATTGAGAAATATAATCCAGCCAATTAGCGCCAACAAAAAAAATTGCATGTTTCTGCCCTGTCTCGAAAAGGGGACCTTTCGCGTGTGAGGCGAACGTGATAACCACTACACTACAGAAACTTGGATATTGATTGTTCCGCAACCCACAACCCGCAAGCCATGCAGAAACGAATTGAGAAATATAATCCAGCCAATTAGCGCCAACAAAAAAATTTGCATGTTTCTGCCCTGTCTCGAACAGGGGACCTTTCGCGTGTGAGGCGAACGTGATAACCACTACACTACAGAAACTTCCCCTTGATACAAAAACCCACCATTGCAGAAACCAAAGTTTGACAAATTTAAAGGCTTTCTTTGTGTTAAAAGGAAGACACAGTTCCTTGTTTCTGCCCAGTTTCGAGCAGGGGACCTTTCGCGTGTGAGGCGAACGTGATAACCACTACACTACAGAAACTTGGATATTGATTGTTCTGCAACCCGCAAGCCATGCAGAAACGAATTGAGAAATATAATCCAGCCAATTAGCGCCAACAAAAAAAATTGCATGTTTCTGCCCTGTCTCGAACAGGGGACCTTTCGCGTGTGAGGCGAACGTGATAACCACTACACTACAGAAACTTGGATATTGATTGTTCCGCAACCCACAACCCGCAAGCCATGCAGAAACGAATTGAGAAATATAATCCAGCCAATTAGCGCCAACAAAAATTGCATGTTTTTGCCCTGTCTCGAACAGGGGACCTTTCGCGTGTTAGGCGAACGTGATAACCACTACACTACAGAAACTTCCCCCTGATACAAAAACCCACCATTGCAGAAACCAAAGTTTGACAAATTTAAAGGCTTTCTTTGTGTTAAAAGGAAGACATAGTTCCTTGTTTCTGCCCAGTTTCGAACAGGGGACCTTTCGCGTGTGAGGCGAACGTGATAACCACTACACTACAGAAACTTCCCCTTGATACAAAAACCCACCATTGCAGAAACCAAAGTTTGACAAATTTAAAGGATTTCTTTGTGTTAAAAGGAAGACATAGTTCCTTGTTTCTGCCCAGTTTCGAACAGGGGACCTTTCGCGTGTGAGGCGAACGTGATAACCACTACACTACAGAAACTTGGATATTGATTGTTCCGCAACCCACAACCCGCAAGCCATGCAGAAACGGATTGAGAAATATAATCCAGCCAATTAGCGCCAACAAAAAAAATTGCATGTTTTTGCCCTGTCTCGAACAGGGGACCTTTCGCGTGTTAGGCGAACGTGATAACCACTAAACTACAGAAACTTCCCCTTGATACAAAAACCCACCATTGCAGAAACCAAAGTTTGACAAATTTAAAGGCTTTCTTTGTGTTAAAAGGAAGACACAGTTCCTTGTTTCTGCCCAGTTTCGAACAGGGGACCTTTCGCGTGTGAGGCGAACGTGATAACCACTACACTACAGAAACTTCCCTTTGATACCAAAACCCACCATTGCAGAAACCAAAGTTTGACAAATTTAAAGGCTTTCTTTGTGTTAAAAGGAAGACATAGTTCCTTGTTTCTGCCCAGTTTCGAACAGGGGACCTTTCGCGTGTGAGGCGAACGTGATAACCACTACACTACAGAAACTTGGATATTGATTGTTCTGCAACCCGCAAGCCATGCAGAAACGAAATGAGAAATATAATCCAGCCAATTAGCGCCAACAAAAAAAATTCCATGTTTCTGCCCTGCCTCGAACAGGGGACCTTTCGCGTGTGAGGCGAACGTGATAACCACTACACTACAGAAACTTCCCCTTGATACAAAAACCCACCATTGCAGAAACCACAGTTTGACAAATTTAAAGGCTTTCTTTGTGTTAAAAGGAAGACATAGTTCCTTGTTTCTGCCCAGTTTCGAACAGGGGACCTTTCGCGTGTGAGGCGAACGTGATAACCACTACACTACAGAAACTTCCCTTTGATACCAAAACCCACCATTGCAGAAACCAAAGTTTGACAAATTTAAAGGCTTTCTTTGTGTTAAAAGGAAGACATAGTTCCTTGTTTCTGCCCAGTTTCGAACAGGGGACCTTTCGGGTGTGAGGCGAACGTGATAACCACTACACTACAGAAACTTGGATATTGATTGTTCTGCAACCCGCAAGCCATGCAGAAACGAAATGAGAAATATAATCCAGCCAATTAGCGCCAACAAAAAAAATTCCATGTTTCTGCCCTGCCTCGAACAGGGGACCTTTCGCGTGTGGGGCGAACGTGATAACCACTACACTACAGAAACTTCCCCTTGATACAAAAACCCACCATTGCAGAAACCAAAGTTTGACAAATTTAAAGGCTTTCTTTGTGTTAAAAGGAAGACATAGTTCCTTGTTTCTGCCCAGTTTCGAACAGGGGACCTTTCGCGTGTGAGGCGAACGTGATAACCAATACACTACAGAAACTTGGATATTGATTGTTCTGCAACCCGCAAGCCATGCAGAAACTAAATGAGAAATATAATCCAGCCAATTAGCGCCAACAAAAAAAATTGCATGTTTCTTCCATGTCTCGAACAGGGGACCTTTCGCGTGTTAGGCGAACGTGATAACCACTACACTACAGAAAATTCCCCTTGATGCAAAAACCCACCATTGCAGAAACCAAAGTTTGACAAATTTAAAGGCTTTCTTTGTGTTAAAAGGAAGACATAGTTCCTTGTTTCTGTACAGTTTCGAACAGGGGACCTTTCGCGTGTGAGGCGAAAGTGATAACCACTACACTACAGAAACTTGGATATAGATTGTTCTGCAACCCGCAAGCCATGCAGAAACGAATTGAGAAATATAATCCAGCCAATTAGCGCCAACAAAAAAAATTGCATGTTTCTGCCCTGTCTCGAACAGGGGACCTTTCGCGTGTGAGGCGAACGTGATAACCACTACACTACAGAAACTTGGCTATTGATTGTTCTGCAACCCGCAAGCCATGCAGAAACGAATTGAGAAATATAATCCAGCCAATTAGCGCCAACAAAAAAAATTGCATGTTTCTGCCCTGTCTCGAACAGGGGACCTTTCGCTTGTTAGGCGAACATGATAACTACTACACTACAGAAACTTCCCCTTGATACAAAAACCCACCATTGCAGAAACCAAAGTTTGACAAATTTAAAGGCTTTCTTTGTGTTAAAAGGAAGACATAGTTCCTTGTTTCTGCCCAGTTTCGAACAGGGGACCTTTCGCGTGTGAGGCGAACGTGATAACCACTACACTACAGAAACTTGGATATTGATTGTTCTGCAACCCGCAAGCCATGCAGAAACGAAATGAGAAATATAATCCAGCCAATTAGCGCCAACAAAAAAAATTCCATGTTTCTGCCCTGCCTCGAACAGGGGACCTTTCGCGTGTGAGCCGAACGTGATAACCACTACACTACAGAAACTTCCCCTTGATACAAAAACCCACCATTGCAGAAACCAAAGTTTGACAAATTTAAAGGCTTTCTTTGTGTTAAAAGGAAGACATAGTTCCTTGTTTCTGCCCAGTTTCGAACAGGGGACCTTTCACGTATGAGGCAAACGTGATAACCACTACACTACAGAAACTTGGATATTGATTGTTCTGCAACCCGCAAGCCATGCAGAAACGAAATGAGAAATATAATCCAGCCAATTAGCGCCAACAAAAAAAATTCCATGTTTCTGCCCTGCCTCGAACAGGGGACCTTTCGCGTGTGAGGCGAACGTGATAACCACTACACTACAGAAACTTCCCTTTGATACCAAAACCCACCATTGCAGAAACCAAAGTTTGACAAATTTAAAGGCTTTCTTTGTGTTAAAAGGAAGACATAGTTCCTTGTTTCTGCCCAGTTTCGAACAGGGGACCTATCGCGTGTGAGGCGAACGTGATAACCAATACACTACAGAAACTTGGATATTGATTGTTCTGCAACCCGCAAGCCATGCAGAAACGAAATGAGAAATATAATCCAGCCAATTAGCGCCAACAAAAAAAATTGCATGTTTTTGCCCTGTCTCGAACAGGGGACCTTTCGCGTGTGAGGCAATCGTGATAACCACTACACTACAGAAACTTGGATATTGATTGTTCCGCAACCCACAACCCGCAAGCCATGCAGAAACGAATTGAGAAATATAATCCAGCCAATTAGCGCCAACAAAAAAAATTGCATGTTTTTGCCCTGTCTCGAACAGGGGACCTTTCGCGTGTTAGGCGAACGTGATAACCACTACACTACAGAAACTACCCCTTGATACAAAAACCCACCATTGCAGAAACCAAAGTTTGACAAATTTAAAGGCTTTCTTTGTGTTAAAAGGAAGACATAGTTCCTTGTTTCTGCCCAGTTTCGAACAGGGGACCTTTCGCGCGTGAGGCGAACGTGATAACCACTACACTACAGAAACTTGGATATTGATTGTTCTGCAACACGCAAGCCATGCAGAAACGAAATGAGAAATATAATCCAGCCAATTAGCGCCAACAAAAAAAATTGCATGTTTCTGCCCTGTCTCGAACAGGGGACCTTTCGCGTGTGAGGCGAACGTGATAACCAATACACTACAGAAACTTGGATATTGATTGTTCTGCAACCCGCAAGCCATGCAGAAACTAAATGAGAAATATAATCCAGCCAATTAGCGCCAACAAAAAAAATTGCATGTTTCTTACATGTCTCGAACAGGGGACCTTTCGCGTGTGAGGCGAACGTGATAACCACTACACTACAGAAACTTCACTTTGATACCAAAACCCACCATTGCAGAAACCAAAGTTTGACAAATTTAAAGGCTTTCTTTGTGTTAAAAGGAAGACATAGTTCCTTGTTTCTGCCCAGTTTCGAACAGGGGACCTTTCGCGTGTGAGGCGAACGTGATAACCACTACACTACAGAAACTTCACTTTGATACCAAAACCCACCATTGCAGAAACCAAAGTTTGACAAATTTAAAGGCTTTCTTTGTGTTAAAAGGAAGACATAGTTCCTTGTTTCTGCCCAGTTTCGAACAGGGGACCTTTCGCGCGTGAGGCGAACGTGATAACCACTACACTACAGAAACTTGGATATTGATTGTTCTGCAACACGCAAGCCATGCAGAAACGAAATGAGAAATATAATCCAGCCAATTAGCGCCAACAAAAAAAATTGCATGTTTCTGCCCTGTCTCGAACAGGGGACCTTTCGCGTGTGAGGCGAACGTGATAACCAATACACTACAGAAACTTGGATATTGATTGTTCTGCAACCCGCAAGCCATGCAGAAACTAAATGAGAAATATAATCCAGCCAATTAGCGCCAACAAAAAAAATTGCATGTTTCTTACATGTCTCGAACAGGGGACCTTTCGCGTGTGAGGCGAACGTGATAACCACTACACTACAGAAAC
This sequence comes from Rhinoderma darwinii, assembly GCF_050947455.1. Classification (NCBI taxonomy): domain Eukaryota; kingdom Metazoa; phylum Chordata; class Amphibia; order Anura; family Rhinodermatidae; genus Rhinoderma; species Rhinoderma darwinii. The sequence goes on along the minus strand of NC_134690.1, from coordinate 4,681,242 downwards.
TTCACTTTGATACCAAAACCCACCATTGCAGAAACCAAAGTTTGACAAATTTAAAGGCTTTCTTTGTGTTAAAAGGAAGACATAGTTCCTTGTTTCTGCCCAGTTTCGAACAGGGGACCTTTCGCGTGTGAGGCGAACGTGATAACCAATACACTACAGAAACTTGGATATTGATTGTTCTGCAACCCGCAAGCCATGCAGAAACGAAATGAGAAATATAATCCAGCAAATTAGCGCCAACAAAAAAAATTGCATGTTTCTGCCCTGTCTCGAACAGGGGACCTTTCGCGTGTGAGGCGAACGTGATAACCAATACACTACAGAAACTTGGATATTGATTGTTCTGCAACCCGCAAGCCATGCAGAAACTAAATGAGAAATATAATCCAGCCAATTAGCGCCAACAAAAAAAATTGCATGTTTCTTCCCTGTCTCGAACAGGTGACCTTTCGCGTGTTAGGCGAACGTGATAACCACTACACTACAGAAACTTCCCCTTGATACCAAAACCCACCATTGCAGAAACCAAAGTTTGACAAATTTAAAGGCTTTCTTTGTGTTAAAAGGAAGACATAGTTCCTTGTTTCTGCCCAGTTTCGAACAGGGGACCTTTCGCGTGTGAGGCGAACGTGATAACCACTACACTACAGAAACTTGGATATTGATTGTTCTGCAACCCGCAAGCCATGCAGAAACGAAATGAGAAATATAATCCAGCCAATTAGCGCCAACAAAAAAAATTGCATGTTTCTGCCCTGTCTCGAACAGGGGACCTTTCGCGTGTGAGGCGAACGTGATAACCAATACACTACAGAAACTTCCCCTTGATACAAAAACCCACCATTGCAGAAACCAAAGTTTGACAAATTTAAAGGCTTTCTTTGTGTTAAAAGGAAGACATAGTTCCTTGTTTCTGCCCAGTTTCGAACAGGGGACCTTTCGCGTGTGAGGCGAACGTGATAACCACTACACTACAGAAACTTCCCTTTGATACCAAAACCCACCATTGCAGAAACCAAAGTTTGACAAATTTAAAGGCTTTCTTTGTGTTAAAAGGAAGACATAGTTCCTTGTTTCTGCCCAGTTTCGAACAGGGGACCTTTCGCGTGTGAGGCGAACGTGATAACCACTACACTACAGAAACTTGGATATTGATTGTTCTGCAACCCGCAAGCCATGCAGAAACTAAATGAGAAATATAATCCAGCCAATTAGCGCCAGCAAAAAAAATTCCATGTTTCTTCCCTGTCTCGAACAGGGGACCTTTCGCGTGTGAGGCGAACGTGATAACCACTACACTACAGAAACTTCCCCTTGATACCAAAACCCACCATTGCAGAAACCAAAGTTTGACAAATTTAAAGGCTTTCTTTGTGTTAAAAGGAAGACATAGTTCCTTGTTTCTGCCCAGTTTCGAACAGGGGACCTTTCGCGTGTGAGGCGAACGTGATAACCACTACACTACAGAAACTTGGATATTGATTGTTCTGCAACCCGCAAGCCATGCAGAAACTAAATGAGAAATATAATCCAGCCAATTAGCGCCAACAAAAAAAATTCCATGTTTCTTCCCTGTCTCGAACAGGGGACCTTTCGCGTGTGAGGCGAACGTGATAACCACTACACTACAGAAACTTCCCTTTGATACCAAAACCCACCATTGCAGAAACCAAAGTTTGACAAATTTAAAGGCTTTCTTTGTGTTAAAAGGAAGACATAGTTCCTTGTTTCTGCCCAGTTTCGAACAGGGGACCTTTCGCGTGTGAGGCGAACGTGATAACCACTACACTACAGAAACTTCCCCTTCATACCAAAACCCACCATTGCAGAAACCAAAGTTTGACAAATTTAAGGGCTTTCTTTGTGTTAAAAGGAAGACATAGTTCCTTGTTTCTGCCCAGTTTCGAACAGGGGAGCTTCCGCGTGTGAGGCGAACGTGATAACCACTACACTACAGAAACTTGGATATTGATTGTTCTGCAACCCGCAAGCCATGCAGAAACGAAATGAGAAATATAATCCAGCCAATTAGCGCCAACAAAAAAAATTGCATGTTTCTGCCCTGTCTCGAACAGGGGACCTTTCGCGTGTGAGGCGAACGTGATAACCAATACACTACAGAAACTTCCCCTTGATACAAAAACCCACCATTGCAGAAACCAAAGTTTGACAAATTTAAAGGCTTTCTTTGTGTTAAAAGGAAGACATAGTTCCTTGTTTCTGCCCAGTTTCGAACAGGGGACCTTTCGCGTGTGAGGCGAACGTGATAACCACTAAACTACAGAAACTTCCCCTTGATACAAAAACCCACCATTGCAGAAACCAAAGTTTGACAAATTTAAAGGCTTTCTTTGTGTTAAAAGTAAGACATAGTTCCTTGTTTCTGCCCAGTTTCGAACAGGGGACCTTTCGCGTGTGAGGCGAACGTGATAACCACTACACTACAGAAACTTGGCTATTGATTGTTCTGCAACCCGCAAGCCATGCAGAAACGAAATGAGAAATATAATCCAGCCAATTAGCGGCAACAAAAAAAATTGCATGTTTCTGCCCTGTCTCGAACAGGGGACCTTTCGCGTGTGAGGCGAACGTGATAACCAATACACTACAGAAACTTGGATATTGATTGTTCTGCAACCCGCAAGCCATGCAGAAACGAAATGAGAAATATAATCCAGCCAATTAGCGCCAACAAAAAAAGTTGCATGTTTCTGCCCTGTCTCGAACAGGGGACCTTTTGCGTGTGAGGCGAACGTGATAACCACTACAATACAGAAACTGCCCCTTGATACAAAAACCCACCATTGCAGAAACCAAAGTTTGACAATTTTAAAGGCTTTCTTTGTGTTAAAAGGAAGACATAGTTCCTTGTTTCTGCCCAGTTTCGAACAGGGGACCTTTCGCGTGTGAGGCGAACGTGATAACCAATACACTACAGAAACTTCCCCTTGATACAAAAACCCACCATTGCAGAAACCAAAGTTTGACAAATTTAAAGGCTTTCTTTGTGTTAAAAGGAAGACATAGTTCCTTGTTTCTGCCCAGTTTCGAACAGGGGACCTTTCGCGTGTGAGGCGAACGTGATAACCACTACACTACAGAAACTTCCCTTTGATACCAAAACCCACCATTGCAGAAACCAAAGTTTGACAAATTTAAAGGCTTTCTTTGTGTTAAAAGGAAGACATAGTTCCTTGTTTCTGCCCAGTTTCGAACAGGGGACCTTTCGCGTGTGAGGCGAACGTGATAACCACTACACTACAGAAACTTGGCTATTGATTGTTCTGCAACCCGCAAGCCATGCAGAAACGAAATGAGAAATATAATCCAGCCAATTAGCGCCAACAAAAAAAATTGCATGTTTCTGCCCTGTCTCGAACAGGGGACCTTTCGCGTGTGAGGCGAACGTGATAACCACTACACTACAGAAACTTCCCCTTGATACAAAAACCCACCATTGCAGAAACCAAAGTTTGACAATTTTAAAGGCTTTCTTTGTGTTAAAAGGAAGACATAGTTCCTTGTTTCTGCCCAGTTTCGAACAGGGGACCTTTCACGTGTGAGGCGAACGTGATAACCACTACACTACAGAAACTTGGATATTGATTGTTCTGCAACCCGCAAGCCATGCAGAAACTAAATGAGAAATATAATCCAGCCAATTAGCGCCAACAAAAAAAATTCCATGTTTCTTCCCTGTCTCGAACAGGGGACCTTTCGCGTGTGAGGCGAACGTGATAACCACTACACTACAGAAACTTCCCTTTGATACCAAAACCCACCATTGCAGAAACCAAAGTTTGACAAATTTAAAGGCTTTCTTTGTGTTAAAAGGAAGACATAGTTCCTTGCTTCTGCCCAGTTTCGAACAGGGGACCTTTCGCGTGTGAGGCGAACGTGATAACCACTACACTACAGAAACTTGGATATTGATTGTTTTGCAACCCGCAAGCCATGCAGAAACTAAATGAGAAATATAATCCAGCCAATTAGCTCCAACAAAAAAAATTCCATGTTTCTTCCCTGTCTCGAACAGGGGACCTTCCGCGTGTTAGGCGAACGTGATAACCACTACACTACAGAAACTTCCCCTTGATACCAAAACCCACCATTGCAGAAACCAAAGTTTGACAAATTTAAAGGCTTTCTTTGTGTTAAAAGGAAGACATAGTTCCTTGTTTCTGCCCAGTTTCGAACAGGGGACCTTTCGCGTGTGAGGCGAACGTGATAACCACTACACTACAGAAACTTCCCTTTGATACCAAAACCCACCATTGCAGAAACCAAAGTTTGACAAATTTAAAGGCTTTCTTTGTGTTAAAAGGAAGACATAGTTCCTTGTTTCTGCCCAGTTTCGAACAGGGGACCTTCCGCGTGTGAGGCGAACGTGATAACCACTACACTACAGAAACTTGGATATTGATTGTTCTGAAACCCGCAAGCCATGCAGAAACTAAATGAGAAATATAATCCAGCCAATTAGCGCCAACAAAAAAAATTCCATGTTTCTTCCCTGTCTCGAACAGGGGACCTTTCGCGTGTGAGGCGAACGTGATAACCACTACACTACAGAAACTTCCCTTTGATACCAAAACCCACCATTGCAGAAACCAAAGTTTGACAAATTTAAAGGCTTTCTTTGTGTTAAAAGGAAGACATAGTTCCTTGTTTCTGCCCAGTTTCGAACAGGGGACCTTTCGCGTGTGAGGCGAACGTGATAACCACTACACTACAGAAACTTGGATATTGATTGTTTTGCAACCCGCAAGCCATGCAGAAACTAAATGAGAAATATAATCCAGCCAATTAGCTCCAACAAAAAAAATTCCATGTTTCTTCCCTGTCTCGAACAGGGGACCTTCCGCGTGTTAGGCGAACGTGATAACCACTACACTACAGAAACTTCCCCTTGATACCAAAACCCACCATTGCAGAAACCAAAGTTTGACAAATTTAAAGGCTTTCTTTGTGTTAAAAGGAAGACATAGTTCCTTGTTTCTGCCCAGTTTCGAACAGGGGACCTTTCACGTGTGAGGCGAACGTGATAACCACTACACTACAGAAACTTGGATATTGATTGTTCTGCAACCCGCAAGCCATGCAGAAACTAAATGAGAAATATAATCCAGCCAATTAGCGCCAACAAAAAAAATTCCATGTTTCTTCCCTGTCTCGAACAGGGGACCTTTCGCGTGTGAGGCGAACGTGATAACCACTACACTACAGAAACTTCCCTTTGATACCAAAACCCACCATTGCAGAAACCAAAGTTTGACAAATTTAAAGGCTTTCTTTGTGTTAAAAGGAAGACATAGTTCCTTGTTTCTGCCCAGTTTCGAACAGGGGAACTTTCGCGTGTGAGGCGAACGTGATAACCACTACACTACAGAAACTTGGATATTGATTGTTTTGCAACCCGCAAGCCATGCAGAAACTAAATGAGAAATATAATCCAGCCAATTAGCTCCAACAAAAAAAATTCCATGTTTCTTCCCTGTCTCGAACAGGGGACCTTCCGCGTGTTAGGCGAACGTGATAACCACTACACTACAGAAACTTCCCCTTGATACCAAAACCCACCATTGCAGAAACCAAAGTTTGACAAATTTAAAGGCTTTCTTTGTGTTAAAAGGAAGACATAGTTCCTTGTTTCTTCCCTGTCTCGAACAGGGGACCTTTCGCATGTTAGGCGAACGTGATAACCACTACACTACAGAAACTTCCCCTTGATACCAAAACCCACCATTGCAGAAACCAAAGTTTGACAAATTTAAAGGCTTTCTTTGTGTTAAAAGGAAGACATAGTTCCTTGTTTCTGCCCAGTTTCGAACAGGGGACCTTTCGCGTGTGAGGCGAACGTGATAACCACTACACTACAGAAACTTGGATATTGATTGTTCTGCAACCCGCAAGCCATGCAGAAACTAAATGAGAAATATAATCCAGCCAATTAGCGCCAACAAAAAAAATTCCATGTTTCTTCCCTGTCTCGAACAGGGGACCTTCCGCGTGTTAGGCGAACGTGATAACCACTACACTACAGAAACTTCCCCTTGATACCAAAACCCACCATTGCAGAAACCAAAGTTTGACAAATTTAAAGGCTTTCTTTGTGTTAAAAGGAAGACATAGTTCCTTGTTTCTGCCCAGTTTCGAACAGGGGACCTTTCGCGTGTGAGGCGAACGTGATAACCACTACACTACAGAAACTTCCCTTTGATACCAAAACCCACCATTGCAGAAACCAAAGTTTGACAAATTTAAAGGCTTTCTTTGTGTTAAAAGGAAGACATAGTTCCTTGTTTCTGCCCAGTTTCGAACAGGGGACCTTCCGCGTGTGAGGCGAACGTGATAACCACTACACTACAGAAACTTGGATATTGATTGTTCTGAAACCCGCAAGCCATGCAGAAACTAAATGAGAAATATAATCCAGCCAATTAGCGCCAACAAAAAAAATTCCATGTTTCTTCCCTGTCTCGAACAGGGGACCTTTCGCGTGTGAGGCGAACGTGATAACCACTACACTACAGAAACTTCCCTTTGATACCAAAACCCACCATTGCAGAAACCAAAGTTTGACAAATTTAAAGGCTTTCTTTGTGTTAAAAGGAAGACATAGTTCCTTGTTTCTGCCCAGTTTCGAACAGGGGACCTTTCGCGTGTGAGGCGAACGTGATAACCACTACACTACAGAAACTTGGATATTGATTGTTCTGCAACCCGCAAGCCATGCAGAAACTAAATGAGAAATATAATCCAGCCAATTAGCTCCAACAAAAAAAATTCCATGTTTCTTCCCTGTCTCGAACAAGGGACCTTTCGCGTGTTAGGCGAACGTGATAACCACTACACTACAGAAACTTCCCCTTGATACCAAAACCCACCATTGCAGAAACCAAAGTTTGACAAATTTAAAGGCTTTCTTTGTGTTAAAAGGAAGACATAGTTCCTTGTTTCTGCCCAGTTTCGAACAGGGGACCTTTCGCGTGTGAGGCGAACGTGATAACCACTACACTACAGAAACTTGGATATTGATTGTTCTGCAACCCGCAAGCCATGCAGAAACGAAATGAGAAATATAATCCAGCCAATTAGCGCCAACAAAAAAAATTGCATGTTTTTGCCCTGTCTCGAACAGGGGACCTTTCGCGTGTGAGGCAAACGTGATAACCACTACACTACAGAAACTTGGATATTGATTGTTCTGAAACCCGCAAGCCATGCAGAAACGAAATGAGAAATATAATCCAGCCAATTAGCGCCAACAAAAAATATTCCATGTTTCTGCCCTGCCTCGAACAGGGGACCTTTCGCGTGTGAGGCGAACGTGATAACCACTACACTACAGAAACTTGGATATTGATTGTTCTGCAACCCGCAAGCCATGCAGAAACGAAATGAGAAATATAATCCAGCCAATTAGCGCCAACAAAAAATATTCCATGTTTCTGCCCTGCCTCGAACAGGGGACCTTTCGCGTGTGAGGCGAACGTGATAACCACTACACTACAGAAACTTGGATATTGATTGTTCTGCAAGCCGCAAGCCATGCAGAAACGAAATGAGAAATATAATCCAGCCAATTAGCGCCAACAAAAAAAATTCCGTGTTTCTGCCCAGTTTCGAACAGGGGACCTTTCGCGTGTGAGGCGAACGTGATAACCACTACACTACAGAAACTTGGCTATTGATTGTTCTGCAACCCGCAAGCCATGCAGAAACGAAATGAGAAATATAATCCAGCCAATTAGCGCCAACAAAAAAAATTCCATGTTTCTGCCCTGCCTCGAACAGGGGACCTTTCGCATGTTAGGCGAACGTGATAACCACTACACTACAGAAACTTCCCCTTGATACCAAAACCCACCATTGCAGAAACCAAAGTTTGACAAATTTAAAGGCTTTCTTTGTGTTAAAAGGAAGACATAGTTCCTTGTTTCTGCCCTGTCTCGAACAGGGGACCTTCCGCGTGTGAGGCGAACGTGATAACCACTACACTACAGAAACTTGGATATTGATTGTTCTGCAACCCGCAAGCCATGCAGAAACGAAATGAGAAATATAATCCAGCCAATTAGCGCCAACAAAAAAAATTGCATGTTTTTGCCCTGTCTCGAACAGGGGACCTTTCGCGTGTGAGGCAAACGTGATAACCACTACACTACAGAAACTTGGATATTGATTGTTCTGCAACCCGCAAGCCATGCAGAAACGAAATGAGAAATATAATCCAGCCAATTAGCGCCAACAAAAAAAATTGCATGTTTCTGCCCTGTCTCGAACAGGGGACCTTTCGCGTGTTAGGCGAACGTGATAACCACTACACTACAGAAACTTGGATATTGATTATTCTGCAACCCGCAAGCCATGCAGAAACCAATTGAGAAATATAATCCAGCCAATTAGCGCCAACAAAAAAAATTGCATGTTTCTGCCCTGTCTCGAACAGGGGACCTTTCGCGTGTGAGGCGAACGTGATAACCACTACACTACAGAAACTTCCCTTTGATACAAAAACCCACCATTGCAGAAACCAAAGTTTGACAAATTTAAAGGCTTTCTTTGTGTTAAAAGTAAGACATAGTTCCTTGTTTCTGCCCAGTTTCGAACAGGTGACCTTTCGCGTGTGAGGCAAACGTGATAACCACTACACTACAGAAACTTGGATATTGATTGTTCTGCAACCCGCAAACCATGCAGAAACGAAATGAGAAATATAATCCAGCCAATTAGCGCCAACAAAAAAAAATTTATGTTTCTGCCCTGTCTCGAACAGGGGACCTTTCGCGTGTGAGGCGAACGTGATAACCAATACACTACAGAAACTTGGATTTTGATTGTTCTGCAACCCGCAAGCCATGCAGAAACGAAATGAGAAATATAATCCAGCCAATTAGCGCCAACAAAAAAAATTCCATGTTTCTGCCCTGCCTCGAACAGGGGACCTTTCGCGTGTTAGGCGAACGTGATAACCACTACACTACAGAAACTTCCCCTTGATACCAAAACCCACCATTGCAGAAACCAAAGTTTGACAAATTTAAAGGCTTTCTTTGTGTTAAAAGGAAGACATAGTTCCTTGTTTCTTCCCTGTCTCGAACAGGGGACCTTCCGCGTGTGAGGCGAACGTGATAACCACTACACTACAGAAACTTGGATATTGATTGTTCTGCAACCCGCAAGCCATGCAGAAACGAAATGAGAAATATAATCCAGCCAATTAGCGCCAACAAAAAAAATTGCATGTTTCTGCCCTGTCTCGAACAGGGGACCTTTCGCGTGTGAGGCAAACGTGATAACCACTACACTACAGAAACTTGGATATTGATTGTTCTGCAACCCGCAAGCCATGCAGAAACGAAATGAGAAATATAATCCAGCCAATTAGCGCCAACAAAAAATATTCCATGTTTCTGCCCTGCCTCGAACAGGGGACCTTTCGCGTGTGAGGCGAACGTGATAACCACTACACTACAGAAACTTGGATATTGATTGTTCTGCAACCCGCAAGCCATGCAGAAACGAAATGAGAAATATAATCCAGCCAATTAGCGCCAACAAAAAAAATTCCATGTTTCTGCCCTGCCTCGAACAGGGGACCTTTCGCGTGTTAGGCGAACGTGATAACCACTACACTACAGAAACTTCCCCTTGATACAAAAACCCACCATTGCAGAAACCAAAGTTTGACAAATTTAAAGGCTTTCTTTGTGTTAAAAGGAAGACATAGTTCCTTGTTTCTGCCCAGTTTCGAACAGGGGACCTTTCGCGTGTGAGGCAAACGTGATAACCACTACACTACAGAAACTTGGATATTGATTGTTCTGCAACCCGCAAGCCATGCAGAAACGAAATGAGAAATATAATCCAGCCAATTAGCGCCAACAAAAAAAATTCCATGTTTCTGCCCTGTCTCGAACAGGGGACCTTTCGCGTGTGAGGCGAATGTGATAACCAATACACTACAGAAACTTGGATATTGATTGTTCTGCAACCCGCAAGCCATGCAGAAACTAAATGAGAAATATAATCCAGCCAATTAGCGCCAACAAAAAAAATTGCATGTTTCGGCCCTGTCTCGAACAGGGGACCTTTCGCGTGTTAGGCGAACGTGATAACCACTACACTACAGAAACTTGGATATTGATTGTTCTGCAACCCGCAAGCCATGCAGAAACTAAATGAGAAATATAATCCAGCCAATTAGCGCCAACAAAAAAAATTGCATGTTTCTGCCCTGTCTCGAACAGGGGACCTTTCGCGTGTGAGGCGAACGTGATAACCACTACACTACAGAAACTTCCCTTTGATACAAAAACCCACCATTGCAGAAACCAAAGTTTGACAAATTTAAAGGCTTTCTTTGTGTTAAAAGGAAGACATAGTTCCTTGTTTCTTCCCTGTCTCGAACAGGGGACCTTCCGCGTGTGAGGCGAACGTGATAACCACTACACTACAGAAACTTGGATATTGATTGTTCTGCAACCCGCAAGCCATGCAGAAACGAAATGAGAAATATAATCCAGCCAATTAGCGCCAACAAAAAAAATTGCATGTTTCTGCCCTGTCTCGAACAGGGGACCTTTCGCGTGTGAGGCAAACGTGATAACCACTACACTACAGAAACTTGGATATTGATTGTTCTGCAACCCGCAAGCCATGCAGAAACGAAATGAGAAATATAATCCAGCCAATTAGCGCCAACAAAAAAAATTCCATGTTTCTGCCCTGCCTCGAACAGGGGACCTTTCGCGTGTTAGGCGAACGTGATAACCACTACACTACAGAAACTTCCCCTTGATACAAAAACCCACCATTGCAGAAACCAAAGTTTGACAAATTTAAAGGCTTTCTTTGTGTTAAAAGGAAGACATAGTTCCTTGTTTCTGCCCAGTTTCGAACAGGGGACCTTTCGCGTGTGAGGCAAACGTGATAACCACTACACTACAGAAACTTGGATATTGATTGTTCTGCAACCCGCAAGCCATGCAGAAACGAAATGAGAAATATAATCCAGCCAATTAGCGCCAACAAAAAAAATTCCATGTTTCTGCCCTGTCTCGAACAGGGGACCTTTCGCGTGTGAGGCGAATGTGATAACCAATACACTACAGAAACTTGGATATTGATTGTTCTGCAACCCGCAAGCCATGCAGAAACTAAATGAGAAATATAATCCAGCCAATTAGCGCCAACAAAAAAAATTGCATGTTTCGGCCCTGTCTCGAACAGGGGACCTTTCGCGTGTTAGGCGAACGTGATAACCACTACACTACAGAAACTTGGATATTGATTGTTCTGCAACCCGCAAGCCATGCAGAAACTAAATGAGAAATATAATCCAGCCAATTAGCGCCAACAAAAAAAATTGCATGTTTCTGCCCTGTCTCGAACAGGGGACCTTTCGCGTGTGAGGCGAACGTGATAACCACTACACTACAGAAACTTCCCTTTGATACAAAAACCCACCATTGCAGAAACCAAAGTTTGACAAATTTAAAGGCTTTCTTTGTGTTAAAAGTAAGACATAGTTCCTTGTTTCTGCCCAGTTTCGAACAGGGGACCTTTCGCGTGTGAGGCAAACGTGATAACCACTACACTACAGAAACTTGGATATTGATTGTTCTGCAACCCGCAAGCCATGCAGAAACGAAATGAGAAATATAATCCAGCCAATTAGCGCCAACAAAAAAATTTTTTGTTTCTGCCCTGTCTCGAACAGGGGACCTTTCGCGTGTGAGGCGAACGTGATAACCACTACACTACAGAAACTTGGATATTGATTGTTCTGCAACCCGCAAGCCATGCAGAAACGAAATGAGAAATATAATCCAGCCAATTAGCGCCAACAAAAAAAATTCCATGTTTCTGCCCTGTCTCGAACAGGGGACCTTTCGCGTGTGAGGCGAATGTGATAACCAATACACTACAGAAACTTGGATATTGATTGTTCTGCAACCCGCAAGCCATGCAGAAACTAAATGAGAAATATAATCCAGCCAATTAGCGCCAACAAAAAAAATTGCATGTTTCGGCCCTGTCTCGAACAGGGGACCTTTCGCGTGTTAGGCGAACGTGATAACCACTACACTACAGAAACTTGGATATTGATTGTTCTGCAACCCGCAAGCCATGCAGAAACTAAATGAGAAATATAATCCAGCCAATTAGCGCCAACAAAAAAAATTGCATGTTTCTGCCCTGTCTCGAACAGGGGACCTTTCGCGTGTGAGGCGAACGTGATAACCACTACACTACAGAAACTTCCCTTTGATACAAAAACCCACCATTGCAGAAACCAAAGTTTGACAAATTTAAAGGCTTTCTTTGTGTTAAAAGGAAGACATAGTTCCTTGTTTCTTCCCTGTCTCGAACAGGGGACCTTCCGCGTGTGAGGCGAACGTGATAACCACTACACTACAGAAACTTGGATATTGATTGTTCTGCAACCCGCAAGCCATGCAGAAACGAAATGAGAAATATAATCCAGCCAATTAGCGCCAACAAAAAAAATTGCATGTTTCTGCCCTGTCTCGAACAGGGGACCTTTCGCGTGTGAGGCAAACGTGATAACCACTACACTACAGAAACTTGGATATTGATTGTTCTGCAACCCGCAAGCCATGCAGAAACGAAATGAGAAATATAATCCAGCCAATTAGCGCCAACAAAAAAAATTCCATGTTTCTGCCCTGCCTCGAACAGGGGACCTTTCGCGTGTTAGGCGAACGTGATAACCACTACACTACAGAAACTTCCCCTTGATACAAAAACCCACCATTGCAGAAACCAAAGTTTGACAAATTTAAAGGCTTTCTTTGTGTTAAAAGGAAGACATAGTTCCTTGTTTCTGCCCAGTTTCGAACAGGGGACCTTTCGCGTGTGAGGCAAACGTGATAACCACTACACTACAGAAACTTGGATATTGATTGTTCTGCAACCCGCAAGCCATGCAGAAACGAAATGAGAAATATAATCCAGCCAATTAGCGCCAACAAAAAAAATTCCATGTTTCTGCCCTGTCTCGAACAGGGGACCTTTCGCGTGTGAGGCGAATGTGATAACCAATACACTACAGAAACTTGGATATTGATTGTTCTGCAACCCGCAAGCCATGCAGAAACTAAATGAGAAATATAATCCAGCCAATTAGCGCCAACAAAAAAAATTGCATGTTTCGGCCCTGTCTCGAACAGGGGACCTTTCGCGTGTTAGGCGAACGTGATAACCACTACACTACAGAAACTTGGATATTGATTGTTCTGCAACCCGCAAGCCATGCAGAAACTAAATGAGAAATATAATCCAGCCAATTAGCGCCAACAAAAAAAATTGCATGTTTCTGCCCTGTCTCGAACAGGGGACCTTTCGCGTGTGAGGCGAACGTGATAACCACTACACTACAGAAACTTCCCTTTGATACAAAAACCCACCATTGCAGAAACCAAAGTTTGACAAATTTAAAGGCTTTCTTTGTGTTAAAAGTAAGACATAGTTCCTTGTTTCTGCCCAGTTTCGAACAGGGGACCTTTCGCGTGTGAGGCAAACGTGATAACCACTACACTACAGAAACTTGGATATTGATTGTTCTGCAACCCGCAAGCCATGCAGAAACGAAATGAGAAATATAATCCAGCCAATTAGCGCCAACAAAAAAATTTTTTGTTTCTGCCCTGTCTCGAACAGGGGACCTTTCGCGTGTGAGGCGAACGTGATAACCACTACACTACAGAAACTTGGATATTGATTGTTCTGCAACCCGCAAGCCATGCAGAAACGAAATGAGAAATATAATCCAGCCAATTAGCGCCAACAAAAAAAATTGCATGTTTCTGCCCTGTCTCGAACAGGGGACCTACCGCGTGTTAGGCGAACGTGATAACCACTACACTACAGAAACTTCCCTTTGATACAAAAACCCACCATTGCAGAAACCAAAGTTTGACAAATTTAAAGGCTTTCTTTGTGTTAAAAGGAAGACATAGTTCCTTGTTTCTTCCCTGTCTCGAACAGGGGACCTTCCGCGTGTGAGGCGAACGTGATAACCACTACACTACAGAAACTTGGATATTGATTGTTCTGCAACCCGCAAGCCATGCAGAAACGAAATGAGAAATATAATCCAGCCAATTAGCGCCAACAAAAAAAATTGCATGTTTCTGCCCTGTCTCGAACAGGGGACCTTTCGCGTGTGAGGCAAACGTGATAACCACTACACTACAGAAACTTGGATATTGATTGTTCTGCAACCCGCAAGCCATGCAGAAACGAAATGAGAAATATAATCCAGCCAATTAGCGCCAACAAAAAAAATTCCATGTTTCTGCCCTGCCTCGAACAGGGGACCTTTCGCGTGTTAGGCGAACGTGATAACCACTACACTACAGAAACTTCCCCTTGATACAAAAACCCACCATTGCAGAAACCAAAGTTTGACAAATTTAAAGGCTTTCTTTGTGTTAAAAGGAAGACATAGTTCCTTGTTTCTGCCCAGTTTCGAACAGGGGACCTTTCGCGTGTGAGGCAAACGTGATAACCACTACACTACAGAAACTTGGATATTGATTGTTCTGCAACCCGCAAGCCATGCAGAAACGAAATGAGAAATATAATCCAGCCAATTAGCGCCAACAAAAAAAATTCCATGTTTCTGCCCTGTCTCGAACAGGGGACCTTTCGCGTGTGAGGCGAATGTGATAACCAATACACTACAGAAACTTGGATATTGATTGTTCTGCAACCCGCAAGCCATGCAGAAACTAAATGAGAAATATAATCCAGCCAATTAGCGCCAACAAAAAAAATTGCATGTTTCGGCCCTGTCTCGAACAGGGGACCTTTCGCGTGTTAGGCGAACGTGATAACCACTACACTACAGAAACTTGGATATTGATTGTTCTGCAACCCGCAAGCCATGCAGAAACTAAATGAGAAATATAATCCAGCCAATTAGCGCCAACAAAAAAAATTGCATGTTTCTGCCCTGTCTCGAACAGGGGACCTTTCGCGTGTGAGGCGAACGTGATAACCACTACACTACAGAAACTTCCCTTTGATACAAAAACCCACCATTGCAGAAACCAAAGTTTGACAAATTTAAAGGCTTTCTTTGTGTTAAAAGTAAGACATAGTTCCTTGTTTCTGCCCAGTTTCGAACAGGGGACCTTTCGCGTGTGAGGCAAACGTGATAACCACTACACTACAGAAACTTGGATATTGATTGTTCTGCAACCCGCAAGCCATGCAGAAACGAAATGAGAAATATAATCCAGCCAATTAGCGCCAACAAAAAAATTTTTTGTTTCTGCCCTGTCTCGAACAGGGGACCTTTCGCGTGTGAGGCGAACGTGATAACCACTACACTACAGAAACTTGGATATTGATTGTTCTGCAACCCGCAAGCCATGCAGAAACGAAATGAGAAATATAATCCAGCCAATTAGCGCCAACAAAAAAAATTGCATGTTTCTGCCCTGTCTCGAACAGGGGACCTACCGCGTGTTAGGCGAACGTGATAACCACTACACTACAGAAACTTCCCCTTGATACAAAAACCCACCATTGCAGAAACCAAAGTTTGACAAATTTAAAGGCTTTCTTTGTGTTAAAAGTAAGACATAGTTCCTTGTTTCTGCCCAGTTTCGAACAGGTGACCTTTCGCGGGTGAGGCGAACGTGATAACCACTACACTACAGAAACTTGGATATTGATTGTTCTGCAACCCGCAAGCCATGCAGAAACCAATTGAGAAATATAATCCAGCCAATTAGCGCCAACAAAAAAAATTGCATGTTTCTGCCCTGTCTCGAACAGGGGACCTTTCGCGTGTTAGGCGAACGTGATAACCACTACACTACAGAAACTTCCCCTTGATACAAAAACCCACCATTGCAGAAACCAAAGTTTGACAATTTTAAAGGCTTTCTTTGTGTTAAAAGGAAGACATAGTTCCATGTTTCTGCCCTGTCTCGAACAGGGGACCTTTCGCGTGTTAGGCGAACGTGATAACCACTACACTACAGAAACTTCCCCTTGATACAAAAACCCACCATTGCAGAAACCAAAGTTTGACAAATTTAAAGGCTTTCTTTGTGTTAAAAGGAAGACATAGTTCCTTGTTTCTGCCCTGTTTCGAACAGGAGACTTTTCATGTGTGAGGTGAATGTGGAAACCACTACACTACAGAAACTTCCCGTTGATACAAACACCCACCATTGCAGAAAACAAAGTTTGACCAATTTAACGGCTTTCTTTGTGTTAAAAGGAAGACATAGTCCCATGTTTCTGCACAGTTTCGAACAGGGGACCTTTTGCGCGCGAGGCAAACGTGTTAACTACTACACTACAGAAACTTGTTTATTGATTGTTTTGCAATCCACAACCCACAACCCATACAGAAACAAATTAAGAATAAATTTTTCAGCCAATTAGCGCCAACAATAACAAGTTCGTTATTTCTGCCCTGACTCGAACAGGGGACCTTTCGCGTGTAAGGTGAACGTGATAACCACTACACTACAGAAACCTTATGGTTAATTACCCTGCAACCCACAACCCGCAACCCATGCAGAAACGAATTGAGAAAAATTATCCAGCCAATAAGCGGCAACAAAAAAAAATCATGTTTCTGCCCTGTCTCGAACAGGGGACCTTTCGCGTGTTAGGCGAACGTGATAACCACTACACTACAGAAACTTCACCTTGATACAAACACCCACCATTGCAGAAACCAAAGTTTGACAAATTTAAAGGCTTTCTTTGTGTTAAAAGGAAGACATAGTTCCTTGTTTCTGCCCTGTCTCGAACAGGGGACCTTTCGCGTGTTAGGCGAACGTGATAACCACTACACTACAGAAACTTCCCCTTGATACAAAAACCCACCATTGCAGAAAACAAAGTTTGACAAATTTAAAGGCTTTCTTTGTGTTAAAAGGAAGACATAGTTCCATGTTTCTGCCCAGTTTCGAACAGGGGACCTTTCGCGTGTGAGGCGAACGTGATAACCACTACACTACAGAAACTTGGATATTGATTGTTCTGCAACCCGCAAGCCATGCAGAAACGAAATGAGAAATATAATCCAGCCAATTAGCGCCAACAAAAAAAATTGCATGTTTCGGCCCTGTCTCGAACAGGGGACCTTTCGCGTGTTAGGCGAACGTGATAACCACTACACTACAGAAACTTGGATATTGATTGTTCTGCAACCCGCAAGCCATGCAGAAACGAAATGAGAAATATAATCCAGCCAATTAGCGCCAACAAAAAAAATTTTATGTTTCTGCCCTGTCTCGAACAGGGGACCTTTCGCGTGTGAGGCGAACGTGATAACCACTACACTACAGAAACTTGGATATTGATTGTTCTGCAACCCGCAAGCCATGCAGAAACGAAATGAGAAATATAATCCAGCCAATTAGCGCCAACAAAAAAAATTCCATGTTTCTGCCCTGTCTCGAACAGGGGACCTTTCGCGTGTTAGGCGAACGTGATAACCACTACACTACAGAAACTTCACCTTGATACGAACACCCACCATTGCAGAAACCAAAGTTTGACAAATTTAAAGGCTTTCTTTGTGTTAAAAGGAAGACATAGTTCCTTGTTTCTGCCCAGTTTCGAACAGGGGACCTTTCACGCGTGAGGCGAACATGATAACCACTACACTACAGAAACTTGGATATTAATTACACGGCAACCCATGCAGAAACGAATTGAGGAAAATGATCCAGCCAATTAGCGCCAACAAAAAAATATTCCATGTTTCTGCCCTGTCTTGAACAGGGGACCTTTCGCTTGTAAGGCAAACGCGATAACCACTTCACTACAGAAACCTGACTGTTACTTACCCCGCAACCCACAGCACACAACCCATGCAGAAACTAATTGAGAAAAATGATCCAGTCAATTAGCACCAACTAAAAATATCAATTTTTCTGCCCTGTCTCGAACAGGGGTTCAGGCACTGAGGAAGTGGGCAGAGTTCCTTATATGATCCAGGGTGTGCTTGGATAGGCTGGGGCAATATTCATAGTGCATGCGCTGGCCCTTTAAGAGCTGGGACGAGCGCAAATGCACCCAATGGGCATGGACTAGGGGAGAAGGAGAGAGCAGAGCGCGCCAATGTCCCTGGGCAAAGAGATGCCGGTGACGCGGATAAGCAAGCTGGCAGCCGCTGGGATGAGTGAGATCCGCGTCCGCTGCTGCTACATTCATCACCAGCTTTACCACTAAACCCAAACCTACCTCTGCTCTTCTCCCATCGATTTTATTGATCTTTTCTGAGTTTGAGGTCGAACATGTTTCTAAACAAGTACATGGAAATTTATACTATCTCTTCGACTGGAAAGGATATGGTCCTGAGGAGAGAACCTGAATTCTGAAAGAGGACGTTCATGCCCCACAACTGATCAAACATCCTTTCCACCCTTCTGTAAGTTCTACTAGGAGGGGCCTTAAGGGGAAGCTGGTGTTACTTGCCACTCCCTGCTCCAGCGGCATGCTCATGCTCATGGCCACCTACAATCTGAAGTCTGCCACAGGCCATGTCATACCGGCCTGTTCTGGTGACATCACGGAATAGCAACTTAAAGAAAATGGAAAATATGTCTGATAACTTTTGCCTAGGAATAAGGTACATTCTGTCTGACTAGTTCACTTTTTTTTTTTTTACTGACTTTGACCTTAACCTTGCCTCTGTAATCTGCCTCTGTCTTTCTTCTGTGGCTAAGGCGGCTGCTCTAAACTTCCCTCACAGCATTTATAAAGGCAATACATCGTCCTCAGTGCTTATTATGGGTGTTTAATTCTTGGTTTGTGCTTAGTTGTTGTATTTATACTTAAACTTGAACCTTCCTGTTAAGACTCGCCTTTCCTGACCATCATCTTAAATTCTGCTTGGCTCCGCATCCTTATCCTACTTGACCACCGTTACCCAACCCGTGGCTTGTTTGACTATGCTACTCTCATACTTGCACAAATCTGACTCAGGACAATCTCTAGTATTTGACACTTGTCCGGTCTTACTACTCTGATGTTTACTCCTTGGTACTTTATAATCGATCCTGCCTTACCTTCATGGCCAACCACTGGCCTGTTTGACTACGCTCTTGAACCTGTCTCTCCATCTTACTCTCCCTGGCACATTTTAATTGGCATTACCTGTTGCCGCTGCTGGGAGCAAGTGTCAATAACTAGTGTTGCGCTGCCAAGTTGATTCTTTCCCCGGGTATCACAGAGATCAGATCATTACTGTTCTTACTGAAAGTCGGCTTTAATTAAAGAACACAATCGCCACACAAATCAAGATGTATTTATTATATCATTCTAAATCAATTAGACAAAAAACACAGTAATAGACTCTTTTAACTGGAGTATTTTTTATTGTTTAAAGTTTCAACTATATGCCAACTATATGCACATTGTAATGCTTATTATGCATCTCTGGCCTACCCCTTCTTCTTATGCCAGTTGCACATGACCGATGTGCCACTCGGGCCGTTTTTAACGGCATCTGAGTGCACCCGATAGCCTTCATGGACCCATTCACTTTAGCGGATGAATCGGGTCAGTGAAAAATGACCTGATTCTCTGATCCGTGGAAAGATAGGACATGTCCTATCTTTCCACAGATCACTGACGGGACTCAGTCGGCACACACTGACATGTACATGAGGCATAACACTTGTAGACTATTTTTTATTATGTTTATTGCCACTTCTTATTACAGTTAAACTGGATCTGATGTTTAGTTTTGGTTTCAGTAGAATAATGTAACATTTAGGAATGAAAATACAACAGAGAAGTCCAAAACTGGAGGCCAAGATGGCAAAGACCTCCACAGCCACCATGTATTTTCCCTTAGTACTCTGATACGATGGGATGAAGGAGATCCACACACTGCAGAAGACCAGCATGCTGAAGGTGATGTACTGAGCCTCATTGAAGGTGTCCGGGAGTTTCCTGGCTAAAAATGCTACAACAAAGCTGAACGCAGCCAGAAATGCAATGTAGCCAAGGACCATGTAGAAAGCAACGTCCGATCCCTCATTACACTGCAAGATTATCTTTCCAACCTCTATCTCAGTGTTATACATGGGGAATGGTGGAGAGAAAGACAACCAGAAAACACAGATCAAGAATTCACCAAAACAAGACACAAACAAGAGAGACGTTGTGAAATGTCGCCCGAACCATCTCCTCAGTGTCGTGTCAGGTCTTGTGGCTTTAAAGGCCAAGACCACGGTGACAGTTTTGGCCAAAACTGAAGAAACAGCAATTGCAAAAATGTTCCCAAAAGTCACTTGCCGGAGGAGACAGGACATCTGTGTGGGACGTCCAATAAATAACAGAGGACAGAGAAAGGATAACATGAGTGACAGGAGAAGTATAAAGCTGAGGTTCTTATTATTGGCTTTGACAATCGCTGTGTCCTTGTATTTGAAGAATATTCCCAATATCCCAGCTGTCAAGAGGCAGAATAGCAGAGCAACGATGACAAGAGATAACCCCAGTGGGTCATTGTAGGACAGGAACTCCGTTGCTCTTGGGATGCAGGTGTCTCTTATCTCATTAGACCAGTGATCCTCTGGACACTTCAAACATCTTTCCATATCTAGAAAACACATTATTACATCATTCAGTTTCCTTCAAAAAGAGACAAGAAGCAGAAAATACGGCAGCAAGTAAAAGTCGGCACTACTGCTTTTTGGCATTAAGTTCTCGGTTCTGGGTTCCAGTCAGCTCAGCGGAAGATCTACATGGAGTTTGTTCTCTCTGAGTTTTGTAGTCTGTTCTGAATTCCAATACACAAGTAAAGTAGTTGCTGCATTTCTATGAGCCTGAGATTAATTCCAGGTACACTAATGAGAAAACATTGGATCAATGAATTGAAGGGTAATAAGTAAGACCACAGTATTTTTTTTTAAAAAGCATTGTGTTTTCTAGATAACTTGAAACACCTGGGCAATGCTAAATCTATAATCGACCTCACCTATCATGTGCTATTTCTAATACCGGTGTGTCCTTTAATGGGGTAGAGGAAACTTTGGTCCCCCAGGTGTCAGGAACCTGGTGTGATTGCTACCTATGTCTCTCACCTACACCCATGTGTCTAGATATTTTGCATATATGCAGTATTTCTGCACTAATTCCCAATTTGACTACATATAATTGGTATTCAAAATAGTCAAAAGTATTGAAGGATTTGTCCCACTATTAAATGTTATTGCAATATAATTCAGCATTAAAAATTAGTTTTGTAATATTCCTTATGTTTTCCTGAAAAAAGTTTCAGTTGCGAGATATTTCCTTTACTTCAATATAATGGTGCCCCCTAGTATTTAAACTAAGTAATGTGCACGTCCTCCTACTGATCTGAATAAGGGAGGACGCACATGCTCCGTTCCACTCTCCAACTGCCACTAGCCATTATCTCTCCCTCTCCTTCAGTTATATAGGGCTTGGCTCTCCCTCTTCTTTAATTATATAGGGCTGGGCTCTTCCTCTTCTTCAGTTATATAGGGCTGGGCTCTCCCTTCTCCTGCTTATCCTCTTGCTGTGTGTAAGCTCTTGCTGACTCTCCCTCTTCTTCAGTTATATAGGGCTGGGCTATCCCTCTTCTGCAGTTATATAGGGCAGGGCTCTCGCTCTTCTTCAGTTATATAGGGCTGTGCTCTCTCTCTTCTCCAATTATATAATGCTGGGATCTCCCTCTGTAATGGCAGGAAGGAGGTGAAGGGAACAAGTGAGCCCTAATCTACCCACCGCCCTGTCCCTGCCTACTTGCAACAACCCGCCCTAGGCGACGGGGTACAACTTGGCGGCGGTCCCTACGCTGTCTAAGTGCAAGGGAGTACAAACAGGGAACACGCAAGGGAATACAGTAGCCCACGGAACGCCGCGAGGAAACGGAGCGGTGAATGAGCCAGTCAGGATCAGGAAGTAGTGGAGTATACAAACGGGAGCACGGAGCAGAAGCAAGCCAGGGGCAGAGCAACGCAGGATAAACGGAACAGAAGCACGGCAGAAGCAGGCTGGAGCAAGGCAGCAGTGGGGCCAGGAATCCAAGAAGAATAACAAGCAAGGAGGAAGAGAAAACGGCAGGTATAAATGGACAGGGGGCGGAGCTAACTCTGACTGACCAGGCCGCGATAGGCTCTCCCACTCCTGAGCCTGCCACCCTGATTGGTGGGAGCAGGTGTCAGTCTCAGAGGTCTGGCCTCAGGTGTCGACTGATTAATCCTGGGAGTATACCCAGACGTAGTGCCTGGCAGATCCTTTACAGTACTCCCCCTTTTATGAGGGGCCACTGGACCCTTACTAAGAGGACCCGGTTTAGTGGGGAAGAGAAGGTGGAACCTCCTGATCAATACCCCAGCGTGAACATCTCGAGCAGGTACCCAAGTCCTCTCCTCCGGCCCGTATCCTCTCCAATGGACCAGGTACTGGAGGGAGCCCTGGATCATCCTACTGTCCACAATCTTGGCCACCTCGAATTCCACCCCCTCAGGGGTGAGAACGGGAACAGGAGGTTTCCTCGAGGGGGACCAGGACGGGGAGCAGCGTTTCAGGAGGGAGGCATGGAAGATGTCGTGTATGCGAAAGGATGAGGGCAGCTCCAGACGGAAGGATACAGGGTTGAGGACTTCAATGACCTTATAAGGTCCAATAAATCGGGGAGCAAACTTCCTGGACGGGACCTTAAGGCGCAAGTTCCTCGACGACAACCACACCAGATCCCCGACGACAAACCGGGGGTTAGCAGAACGTCTACAATCAGCCTGAATCTTTTGTACGCTCTGGGACGCCTCTAGGTTCTTCTGAACCTGGGCCCAGACTGTGCACAGTTCCCGATGAACGTCCTCTACCTCGGGATTATTGGAACAACCAGGGGAAACGGAGGAGAAACTAGGATTAAACCCGAAATTACAGAAAAACGGGGAGACCCCTGACGAGTTACTGACCCGGTTATTCAGGGAAAATTCGGCGAGGGGAAGGAATGAGACCCAATCAAATTGACAGTCAGAAATGAAACACCTTAAATATTGTTCCAGGGATTGGTTAGTCCTTTCCGTTTGGCCATTAGTTTCGGGATGGAAGGCGGAGGAGAAGGATAGATCAATCTCCAACTTTTTACAAAAAGCTCTCCAAAATAAGGAAACAAATTGTACCCCTCTGTCAGAAACGATATTGACTGGGGCCCCATGGAGACGCAGGATGTGTTTCACAAACAAAGAAGCTAACGTCTTGGCGTTAGGTAGTTTCTTAAGGGGCACAAAGTGGCACATCTTGCTGAAGTGGTCTACTACCACCCACACCACCGACTTGCCCTGAGATGGAGGCAAATCGGTGATAAAATCCATGGAGATATGGGTCCAAGGTCTCTGGGGAATGGGCAAGGAACGTAGTAAGCCTGCAGGTCGGGACCTAGGGGACTTGGACCTAGCACAGACCTCACAAGCGGCGACGTAAGCCCTAACGTCTTTAGGCAACCCAGGCCACCAATAGTTTCTGGTAATGAGGAGTTTGGTACCCAAGATGCCAGGATGACCAGATAGAGCGGAGTCATGGTTTTCCCTGAGTACCCTTAGCCGGTATTGCAGGGGGACAAACAGTTTGTCCCCAGGGAGGTTCCCGGGAGCTGAACCTTGATCAGCCGCGATGTCAGAGGCTAAGTCAGAATCAGTGGCAGAAACAATTATACCAGGGGGTAAAATACAAGCAGGATCCTTCTCAGAAGGAGGATTAGCCATGAAACTACGTGACAGTGCATCAGCCTTAATATTTTTGGACCCAGCCCTATAGGTAACCAAGAAATTAAATCTGGTAAAGAATAGTGGCCAACGAGCTTGTCTAGGATTAAGCCTCCGGGCAGATTCTAGGAAAACCAGATTCTTGTGGTCAGTAAGGACCGTTACCTGGTGTCTGGCCCCCTCCAAGAAGTGACGCCACTCTTCAAAAGCCCATTTAATGGCTAAAAGTTTGCGGTTGCCAATATCATAGTTACACTCCGTGGGCGAAAACTTCCTAGAGAAGTAAGCACAGGGGCGGAGATGGGTGAGGGAGCTGGTACCCTGGGACAAGACGGCCCCCACTCCCACCTCGGACGCATCAACCTCCACAATAAATGGCTCCCTTTGGTTGGGCTGAACCAGCACGGGGGCCGAGATAAAGCACTTCTTGAGGGTCTCAAAAGCCTGGACGGCCTCAGGGGGCCGATGGAGGACATAAGCACCCTTGCGAGTGAGGTCCGTAAGAGGCTTAGCGACGACCGAGAAGTTGGCAATAAATCTCCTGTAATAGTTAGCGAACCCCAAAAAACACTGTAGCGCCTTCAGGGAGGCAGGTTGGACCCATTCCGCCACAGCCTGAACCTTGGCAGGGTCCATGCGGAATTCATGAGGAGTGAGGATTTGACCTAAAAATGGTATCTCCTGTACCCCAAACACACATTTTTCGGTCTTCGCAAACAGATTATTTTCCCGAAGGACCTGGAGGACCTTCCTGACATGCTCCACGTGCGAGGACCAGTCCTTGGAAAACACCAGTATGTCATCAAGGTACACTACAAGAAAATTACCCAGGTAATCTCTCAGAATTTCATTAATAAAATTCTGGAAGACGGCAGGGGCATTACACAACCCAAAGGGCATGACTAGGTATTCGAAATGACCTTCGGGCGTGTTGTACGCAGTTTTCCACTCATCCCCCTCTTTGATGCGGATAAGGTTATATGCCCCCCGTAGATCGAACTTAGAGAACCATTGGGCCCCCTGAACCTGATTAAAAAGATCCGGAATCAAAAGAAGGGGATACTGGTTCCTTATTGTGACCTTATTCAAGTTCCGATAATCAATGCACGGCCTAAGACCACCATCCTTCTTCCCCACGAAGAAGAAGCCAGCACCTACAGGAGAAGTCGAGGGGCGAATGAAACCCTTGGCCAGGCATTCTTGGATATACTCCCTCATAGCTTTACGTTCAGGACATGAAAGATTAAATATCCTCCCCTTAGGAAGCTTGGCACCAGGCACCAAATCGATGGCGCAATCGTAATCTCTATGAGGGGGCAACACCTCGGAGGCCTCCTTAGAAAACACATCAGCGAAGTCCTGAACAAACTCAGGAAGCGTGTTTACCTCCTCCCGGGGAGAAATAGAGTTAACCGAAAGACATGACATCAGGCAATCACTACCCCATTTGGTAAGCTCCCCAGTATTCCAATCAAACGTGGGATTATGCAGCTGCAACCAGGGAAGACCTAATACCAGATCGGACGATAATCCCTGCATCACCAGTACAGAGCACTGCTCCAAATGCATGGAGCCAACACGGAGTTCAAAAACAGGAGTATGCTGAGTAAAATAACCATTAGCAAGAGGAGTGGAGTCGATACCCACTACCGGGACAGGATAAGGCAAATCAATAAAAGGCATTTTTAGAGACATAGCAAATTCCACAGACATGATATTAGCAGATGAGCCCGAATCCACGAAGGCACTGCCAGTGGCAGACCGGCCAGCAAACGAGACCTGAAAGGGAAGCAAAATCTTATTGCGTTTAGTATTAACGGGAAATACCTGTGCGCCCAAGTGACCTCCCCGATGATCACTTAGGCGCGGAAGTTTTCCGACTGCTTATTCTTGCGCCTGGGACAGGTGTTCAGTAGATGCTTGTCGTCCCACAATAGAAGCAGAGACCATTCTTCCTGCGAAACTCTCTACGTTGTCGAGGGGACATGGAAGCCCCGAGTTGCATAGGTACCTCCGAGTCCTCCGTGGAAGAGCGAGGAGACGGGACCTCGGGGGGAATCGCAGGGCAGTCAGAGGGGAAAACATTGAAACGTTCAAGCTGACGTTCCCTGAGACGTCGGTCAAGTCGTACTGCTAGGGCCATAACCTGGTCTAGGGAGTCAGAAGAGGGGTAGCTAACCAGCAGATCCTTCAGGGCGTCAGATAATCCTAACCTAAACTGGCACTTTAGGGCCGGGTCGTTCCACCGAGAAGCTACGCACCACTTTCTAAAATCAGAACAGTATTCCTCAACAGGTCTCCTACCCTGACGTAAGGTCACCAGCTGACTCTCGGCTAAGGCAGTCCTGTCAGTCTCGTCGTAAATGAGACCGAGGGCAGAGAAAAACCGATCAACGGAGGAAAGTTCAGGGGCGTCAGGAGCCAAGGAGAAGGCCCACTCTTGGGGCCCTTCCTGGAGTCGGGATATAATGATACCCACCCGCTGGTTCTCGGAACCTGAGGAGTGAGGTCTTAGGCGGAAATAAAGTCTGCAACTCTCCCAGAAGGAGAGAAAAGTCTTACGGTCCCCTGAGAACCGGTCAGGTAACTTGAGGTTGGGTTCTAAAGGTGAGGTGAGGGGTACTACAAATGCAGCGTCAGACTGATTGACCCTCTGAGACAGGGCCTGGACCTGTAGGGAGAGGCCCTGCATCTGCTGGGTCAGGGTCTCAAGGGGGTCCATGATAGCGTCAGCGTAGAAGAAATGGTAGACTAGGTAAGGGCTTGTTATTATGTAATGGCAGGAAGGAGGTGAAGGGAACAAGTGAGTCCTAATCTACCCACCGCCCTGTCCCTGCCTACTTGCAACGATCCGCCCTAGGCGACGGGGTACAACTTGGCGGCGGTCCCTACGCTGTCTAAGTGCAAGGGAGTACAAACAGGGAACATGCAAGGGAATACAGTAGCCCACGGAACGCCGTGAGGAAACGGAGCGGTGAATGAGCCAGTCAGGATCAGGAAGTAGTGGAGTATACAAACGGGAGCACGGAGCAGAAGCAAGCCAGGGGCAGAGCAACGCAGGATAAACGGAACAGAAGCACGGCAGAAGCAGGCTGGAGCAAGGCAGCAGTGGGGCCAGGAATCCAAGAAGAATAACAAGCAAGGAGGAAGAGAAAACGGCAGGTATAAATGGACAGGGGGCGGAGCTAACTCTGACTGACCAGGCCGCGATAGGCTCTCCCACTCCTGAGCCTGCCACCCTGATTGGTGGGAGCAGGTGTCAGTCTCAGAGGTCTGGCCTCAGGTGTCGACTGATTAATCCTGGGAGTATACCCAGACGTAGTGCCTGGCAGATCCTTTACACCCTCTTCTTCAGTTATATAGGGCTGGGCTCTCCCTCTTCTTCAGATATATAGTGCTGGGTCACTTGTTCAGTTGAATAGGCTGGGCTCTACCCTCTAAAAATAAATTTAATGGGTTTTCCGAGTTATTTAAAAAAATTGGCCAATGCAGGAGGGATGCAAAATAGATAGAATGAAGAAAGGTAGGAGATGATAGATAGAGAGATAGATAGTTATGAGATAGATAGAAAGATAGATAGATAGATAGATAGATAGATAGATAGATAGATAGATAGATAGATAGATAGATAGATAGATAGATAGATAGATAGATAGATAGATAGATAGATAGATAGATAGATAGATAGATAGATATGAGATACATAGATAGATAGATATGAGATAGATAGATAGACATGAGATAGATAGATAGATAGATAGATAGATAGATAGATAGATAGATAGATAGATAGATAGATAGATAGATAGATAGATAGATAGATAGATAGATAGATAGATAGATAGATAGATAGATAGATAGATAGATAGATAGATAGATAGATAGATAATGTAAAGTTTTAGATTGGCCTGAATTAGGTCAAATAAATGTGCTGTGGACTGTGTACAGGGCCTTATTTTTCCATCAGTCCAACAACAAAATTGGCCCCGTTGCTAATAACAACCAACTACTGTGCCGCCCTCCCTTTTCCAGAGCAGTGTAAGGAATGGAAGCTGAGCCCTGACTTGTTGCTGCAGGCAATAAGGACAGACCCATCTTCCAGACAGCCCTGACAAATGAGGCATGTCTGAATGAATGCAGTTCTAAAATAAAAGAATGGGCTAAAATTTCTAAGGAAGCCAATGGTTCAATTACCAATGCAAAGAGTAGGGGGAGAAGGGACAACCTTGTCTTCCTACCCCCCTAAGCTCAGACTATACCAATGAGTCTATGTGTACGCTTATTTGAGCCTTGGCACTTTTATCAAGGGTTTTAATGCACTTAATAACAGCTTGCCTGAAACCATGCTAAACCAAAATTACGCGAGGTGCCTCCACTCCACACTGTCGAAGGTTCTGTAGTGTAATAGTAATGCAAACTTGGAAGAAAAAATTTGCTCCTCTGAACGGGCGCTCAGGTGTGAATTTGAACCAGTATTTTCACAAAATCGTCGGAGTTTAATACAACTATTTTATTCAATACGCTTTTAAAACAATAAAAATTCAATTGCTGCAACGCGTTTCAACCACGCACTGTGGTCTTCATCAGGCATATAAATTTTACTCTTCATCTTATATACTCTTATCATGTCATTCACTTCCAGGTTAAACTGTCAAGGTGAGGGTTCATTATGGGCATTTCAACACAGGTGCGTGTGTGTTTTTTTCTCTTTCTCACTCCAATTTGCTCTTAATTGCTGTTTCTATAATTTTCTATTTTAAACTATCTACCTTCTACCAAATCATAGATATTTTTTAGGTTTATTGTGAGAAAAAGTTGATTTTTTATATATGTGTTTGTGTGCAGAGAACCGTATGCTTTTCGAGTCACCATCCATGCGCTCTCGCCGCTCACAGACAGTGTGAGTAATCTTTGTCTATTCAATAATTCATATTTATTCTTTCTAATTATTTTAATGCTGTCCTTTTTTAAAAAAGAGTTAACCATATTCCTATAAAACAATAATAAATGCTTCTAAATTTATTGCTGTTCATGTGCTTCTTTTAGTTTTTCAATTGTCGGGAACCGGCCGTTCTTGTTTTTTGCATTTCATTTAAAAGGAGATGTTCCCATTGTGGAGCAGTGGTTATTATTCGTTCTTTGTAGATGTATTAGATTCAGTTCAATCCTATTATTTTGGATACAAATGTAATTGTATTGTGATAGGCCGTTCTTCCAGCTATATTGTTATTCAGTCTCGTGCGCTGATTCTTTCATTGTCAGAAGCCCAGAGTGCCTATATTTTACATAAATTACAGTAGAGAGTTTTTTTCTAAAAATCAGAAATAAAATTAGTTTTATTTTCATTTATTTGTGCAATTCCACCCCGTTCATTTAGATTTTTCAATCTAGACTTGTTCTATTTTTTCATTGAGTCCGTTTGGGCTCAAGGTACCAAATTTAAATATCCAGAAAGACTCCCTTTTGTTCAGGGTAGGAATTCTATTATGTATTTTGGAATTCACTTGCTCGATTGGGGAGATTTTTATTTTAGAAAAATCCGATGAGTGATTATAAAGTAAATGCCTTGATAAGCTGTGTTTTAGGACCATTCAATCTTTCTCTTAAAGTCTGAGTTGTTCTTCCAACATATTGCAACCCGCACTCGCATTCAATCATGTGGATAGGCCATCAATGTTTAGGGACTGCACAACCCCTAAGCCTACGATGTAGCAGGCTTAGGGGGCCCATGAGACAGGATCACAGATTGTGTGATCCTGTCTGCTGGGCCCTGTATCTAAGCCAATCACATGGTAGGCTTAGATACATGGCCCATGTGTGATCCTGTCTGCTGGGCCCTGTATCTAAGCCAATCACATGGTAGGCTTAGATACATGGCCCATGTGTAATCATGTCTGGTGGGCCCTGTATATAAGCCTACCACACTGTAGGCTTAGATACATTGCCCATGCGTGATCCTGTCTGCTGGGCCCTGTATCTAAGCCAATCACATGGTAGGCTTAGATACATGGCCCATGTGTCATCCTGTCTGCTGGGCCCTGTATCTAAGCCAATCACATGGTAGGCTTAGATACATGGCCCATGTGTGATCATGTCTGGTGGGCCCTGTATATAAGCCTACCACACTGTAGGCTTAGATACATGGCCCATGCGTGATCCTGTCTGCTAGGCCCTGTATCTAAGCCAATCACATGGTAGGCTTAGATACATGGCCCATGTGTGATCCTGTCTGCTGGGCCCTGTATCTAAGCCTACCACACTGTAGGTTTAGATACAGGGCCCCAGCACACAGTAATCTTATACTGTATAAGATTACTGTCTGCTGGACCCTGTATCTAAGCCTACGTTGTGGTAGTCTTAGATACAGGGTCCCACAGACAGTATCACACATGGGCCCTGTATCTAAGCCTAACACACGTGTTACTAATCATTTTTTGTGTGTTTTCTTACAGGTTCGGTCGTTGGACTACGTTGGATTCCAGGACTACTTCGATGACAGCTTTTTTTTAATTATCAATAAAATGGTTAATGAGGGCTGTGTGGGTTATTTTTTTATTTCAATAAAATATTTTTTCTATGTCTTTGTGTTTTTTTTTAAACTATATTACTACCGCCTTAGTAATGGCCGCCAGCTGATTGTCGACGTCCATTGCTAAGGCGGGGCTTAGTGTTAGCCGGTGCAGCGGCTAACACTAACCCCCTTTATTACCCCGGTACCCACCGCCACCAGGGGTGCTGGGAAGAGCCGGGTACCATCCAGTACCTGACCATCTGTAGTGATGGTCGGCAACTGGGGTGGCCGCAGGCTGGTATTATCAGGAGGGGAAAGGCCAAAAACAGTGGCCCTTCACACCCTGGTAATGCTAGGCTGCTGCTGCTTTATTGTATCTGGCTGGTTATGAAAAATGGGGGGGACCCCACGTCATTTAAAAAAAAAATAAAAAAAATTGGAAAGAACGATGTGGGGTCCCCCCCAATTTTCATAACCAGCCAGATGCAACACAGCAGCAGCAGGCAGCATTACCAGGGTGGGATGGGCCACTGTTTTTGGCCTTCCCCAGCCTAATACTACCAGCCTGCGGCCACCCCGGTGCCTGCCCGTCACTACAGATGGTCGGGTACTGGTTCGTACCCGGCTCTTCCCAGTACCCTGGTGGCGGTGGGTACCGGGGTAATAATGGGGGTTAGTGTAGCCTCTGCACTGGCTAACATTAAGCCCCGCCTTAGTAATGGAGGTTGTCAATCAGCCAGCGGCCATTACTAAGGCGGTGATAATAAAGTTTAAAAAGATACAAGCACATAGAAAAAATATTTTATTGAAATAAAAAAACACAACCCTCATTAACCATTTTATTGAGAATAAAAAAAAACGCCGTCATAGAAGTCCTCGAATCCGAAGTCCAACAACCGAACATGTAAAATAACACAAACACACAAAAATAATCAGTAACACATAAAGAAGCAAAATTATTATTCTTACCTTTCCTGGGTCCAGCGCTGGAGCCGCAATGTCAGCGAGCTGAGCCCTGTATCTAATCCAATCATGTGTGATACTGTCTGCTGAGCCCTGTATCTAATCCTATCATGTGTGATACTGTCTGCTGGGCCCTGTATCTAATCGTATCTTGTGTGATACTGTCTGCTGAGCTGTGTATCTAATCCTATCATGTGTGATACTGTCTGCTGAGCCACTGTATCTAATCCTATCATGTGTGATACTGCCTTCTGAGCCACTGTATCTAATCCTATCATGTGTGGTACTGTCTGCTGAGCCACTGTATCTAATCCTATCATGTGTGATACTGTCTGCTGAGCTGTGTATCTAATCCTATCATGTGTGGTACTGTCTGCTCAGCCACTGTATCTAATCCTATCATGTGTGATACTGTCTGCTGGGCCCTATATCTAATCCTATCATGTAGTGATACTGTCTGCTGAGCCAATGTATCTAATCCTATCCATAGTTTATAGGGTCGTAGTGCTATAGATATGCTATGCTGTCTCCTATACACACATTTTTTTTGGGTGGACACATATGTATTGGGGCTATTTCCCCTGACATTTTAAGCCCTGAGGGTATGTTCACACGGCAGCGTCTGTTACGGCTGAAATTACAGCCGTAATGGCATGTGCAAGCGTCTTTCGCTGTGTCCATTACGGACGTAATTGGAGCTGTTTTTCTATGGAGTCCATGGAAAACGGCTCCATTTGCGTCTGAAGAAGTGACAGGCACTTCTTTGACGCGGGCGTCCTTTTTACGCGCCGCCTTTTGACAGCGGTGCGTAAAAAAAATGACCGTCGGCACAGAACATCTTAAGACCCATTCAAATGAATGGGCAGATGTTTGCCAATGCTTTTGAGCCGCATTTTCGGACGTAATTCAATGCTATAACGCCCGAATTACGTCCATAAATAGGGTGTGTGAACCCAGCCTTAGTAACGCATCGGCTGCTAGTGCTGCATTGTTGGGTCACTTAGGAGACCCAGCGATGCAGCTGAAAGCTGCGGACCGTCGGCCATGAGAAGTTTGCGTGGGGGGGGGGGGGCCCAGTAAGAATTCTTGCATCGGGGCCCATGAGCCTTTAGCTACGCCCCTGCCTGTATGGCATTATTGAATATTGTATATATGTCATTTGTGAGTAGCCTTATGTTTTCCACATTGTATATTTTAATTGTTTGTGGTTTTTAGGTCCTGATGGCCAACATGTTCTTATGTATATTATAATAAAGAGTGTATATTTTTTGCAAGTTACTGATTGTACTTGGTGTTATTCTTTCCCTTCGGGGAGTCATGATCTGTCCTCACATACAGTTATAGGTATTTATTGTCTGTTCTTCTTTAATATGTGTGGACGTTTACTATAACGTTTATCGTTAAGTCTGGTTCAATATAGGTATTTATCATCAAACCACATAGGACTTCTCCAATCTTCTATGTATTCTGAACTGCACTGCCCAACTCATGGACCTCTCCTCTTGCTCCTCCATTACAGCCCTCTCTGTCCTTCTCTACATTCAATATCTTTGCAATAACAAAAACTGCTGTCTGCCGCTTTGGACCTGTGCATATGTCTTCACTAATGTCCAGATACTAACTCAAGCCCACCTTCTGTATTTCCCTCATCTCCAGCCCTCCTCGGAAATTCCCTACAATCGGCCATTCGAAACACCTCTAGTCTCCAGACCTAAGTGCACAACTCTTTAGACAACGTTCAGTAATGATACATGATCCTGGACCTATCACCTCACCTGTCTAATAAGGTACTTTCTGTCATCCATCCACACATACCAACCTCTCCCTTGTATCCTCCATCCCCTATATATCATACTCATGTCTGTACATTCATGTTCAGTGAGTGAAATGTCCTTCTTGATGGACATTTGTTACAGAATATAAACCAGGTACTTCATATGAGCAAGTTGTTAATTATTGTGGGATACCAACCGGTCTTGTTAGAGATCTCTCCTTCTGGACAAGGGGCACAGTCATAGCAACATTTCTGAGGACTTTTCATGGGGATTTTTTGGTATCCAGGGAGGCAACTCTTACTGCACACTGAGCTGGGAATCTGGACAAGAAACGTCAAGTCGAGACAGTGATATACAATGGTAGAAACTACAGCACACAATTCAACTGAATAAATAGGCAGTCAGTGGCTCGGAGAAACCATAGAACATCTGTTTACATCTGTTGCCATACAATCCAGTGCCTAGTCCAGGCTCTTGTACAAGACTCTTGGTCCCTGAGGTTCTGCCATCTTAACGCTTGGTTATACAAAAAGCCCGGGTGTCCTTATACTGAGTGTTCCTGAAGCTCTGTGCTCTTAGGCCCTGTGTACTCTTTTAGGGCCAAATCCCTGTGTTCCTGAACCTCCATGTTCTTGATGCTCTATTTTCTTATAGCCCTGTGTTTCTATAAGTCTGCGCTCTTCTGGCTCAGTGTTGCTCAAGCTCCGTGTTCCTAGATCCTGGGTTCCCATAGCTCTTGTTTCCAAAATTCTTGAACCTATGTATCAGCAGTTCTGTGTCCTGTCCAAACTCTGTATTTATAAAGCCCTGATCACCTGAGGCTCTGTGTTCCTAAGCATGTTCCCATAACACTGTGTTCTCAAGTTCCTAATTCTGTGTATCACAAGTCCTGGATCCAGCCCAAATTCTCTACTCATGATGTTCCATGCATCTGAAGGTCCAAATTCCTGAATCTCTATGTTCCTAAGGTCTTGTGTTCCCAAAGCCCTGTGCGAGAGGTTGTGTACCTGAAGCTTTGTGTTCCAGTAGCACCAAGAACCGGTTATGTATTCGCCAGGTAGCACCCAGGACACTGTATCTGTACAAGGACTTTAACATTTATTTCATGCTTAATTGTGGGACTCCAGAATCAAAAGTCCATTTTAGGTTCTGGTCACATACCTGAGAAAATTGTGGACTCCACAGGATGGCGCTGCTGTCGATGTGAAACTGGTCACTGCTTTCTTTATAATAGCCAACTATCCGTCTTTGAAGTGACATGTTTGGAAAAACAACAAGGTTTAGGATATCAAACTTGGTAGGAAAATGTCCGTCTTCATTAAAATAAACCTCCTCTCCTCCGAGGGTATTAAAATGAGTGTTTTTCAGATAATGATTGAGCTATAAATAAGAATA
This sequence comes from Rhinoderma darwinii, assembly GCF_050947455.1. Taxonomy (NCBI): domain Eukaryota; kingdom Metazoa; phylum Chordata; class Amphibia; order Anura; family Rhinodermatidae; genus Rhinoderma; species Rhinoderma darwinii. The sequence goes on along the minus strand of NC_134690.1, from coordinate 4,646,842 downwards.
CAAATCTTTGAAAATCCTTTTATAGAAAATCAACAGGAATTCACAGTTTATGGAATACATAGAACATTCTGGGTATAGAGATGGGTTTTCCATATAATACTATTTTATGCTTCCATCACACTAAGGCTGGATTCACACGAGCATGTTCGGTCCGTAAAGGACGGAACGTATTTCGGCCGCAAGTCCCGGACCGAACACACTGCAGGGAGCCGGGCTCCTAGCATCATAGTTAAGTACGACGCTAGGAGTCCCTGCCTCGCTGTAGTTCCAAGGAGAGGCAGGGACTCCTAGCATCGTCCATAACTATGATGCTAGGAGTCCGGCTCCCTGCAGTGTGTTCGGTCCGGGACTTGCGGCCGAAATATGTTCCGTCCTTTACGGACCGAACATGCTCGTGTGAATCCAGCCTAACGATACAGGGTTATAATGAGACGGAAAAAGATGAAAACAGAAATCAAATATCTCACTGTGTAAAGATTTTATGCTCATTTTCGTCAGTAATATTTTTTTTTCCTTTTTGTAGGGAAAGGTAAAGATTGCAGAAGGGAGGACACGCTACATAAATTAGTTCCATTATATTAGCAAACACGATACTGAACCTTTTAAAATATCACGTTATTGACATAATTATACTACTAAAACTGTTATAATTCTAAAATGAATTCCATTTCTCCATATTTACTGTCCGCCGTGGTACTATGTTCTATCATCAGCCTCTTCCTTATTCAATTTTATCCTATTCTATTTTGTATTGCTATCAAAACTGTGAGAAATATTTAAAGCCATATTCCAGCCCTCTCCTAACATTGAGACCTATGTTAAAAATTGTCTCTGACATTAAGGCAACTGACTGCAGCACGAACTCTTCCCACTGCTTTCTCTGCTTTAGTCGGTTAGGCATGCTAAACTCCACCTTCTTAATGAGGCCCCACCCTTCATTCATGTCAGACGAAAACAGAAGAGATCAGGATGAAATGAACACCCACTGTAAGTTCTCTGCAAGATTTCTATATGATTGTTTGTTGCAGGAACTGCAGAAAATTCTACACGACTTAAGCTATGTTCACATCACGTTTTTTTGCCCGTGTTTAACGTATACGTTGGGAAAAAGCTCCCAATATATATATATTTATTGTAGGTTGTGACGGATGCCTAATGGGGCATGCGTCCCCATAGACTTTAATGGTATCTGTTAAACGGATATGTTGTGAACTGGGGTCACTACAATTCTTGACGTTTCTGTTAAATAGATAACATTATAGTCTATGGGTGACGAGTGCCACTATTAGGCATACACTACCGTTCAAAAGTTTAGGGTCACTTAGAAATGTCCTTATTTTTTAAAGAAAAGCACAGTTTTTTTCAATGAAGATAACATTAGATTAATCAGAAAAACACTCTATACATTGTTAATGTGGTAAATGACTATTCTAGCTGCAAACGTCTGGTTTTTAATGCAATATCTACATAGGTGTATAGAGGCCCATATCCAGCAACCATCACTCCAGTGTTCTAATGGTACATTGTGTTTACTAACTGTGTTAGAAGGCTAATGGATGATTAGAAAACACTTGAAAACCCTTGTGCAATTATGTTAGCACCGCTGTAAACAGTCTTGCTATTTAGAGTAGCTATAAAACTGACCTTCCTTTGAGCTAGTTGAGAATCTGGAGCATTACATTTGTGGGTTCGATTAAACTCTCAAAATGGCTAGTAAAAGAGAGCTTTCATGTGAAACTCCACAGTCTATTCTTGTTCTTAGAAATGAAGGCTATTCCATGCGAGAAATTGCCAAGAATCTGAAGATTTCCTACAACGGTGTGTACCACACCCTTCAGAGGACAGCACAAACAGGCTCTAACCAGAGTAGAAAGAGAAGTGGGAGGCCCCGCTGCACAACTGAGCAACAAGACAAGTACATTAGAGTCTCTAGTTTGAGAAATAGACGCCTCCCAGGTGCTCAACTGGCAGCTTCATTAAATAGTACCCGCAAAACGCCAGTGTCAACGTCTACAGTGAAGAGGCGACTCCGGGATGCTGGCCTTCAGGGCAGAGTGGCAAAGAAAAAGCCATATCTGTGACTGGCTAATAAAAGGAAAATATTAATATGGGCAAAAGCACACAGACATTGGACAGAGGAAGATTGGAAAAAAGTGTTATGGACAGACGAATCGAAGTTTGAGGTGTTTGGATCACACAGAAGAACATTTGTGAAACGCAGAACAACTGAAAAGATGCTGGAAGAGTGCCTGACGCCATCTGTCAAGCATGGTGGAGGTAAGGTGATGGTCTGGGGTTGCTTTGGTGCTGGTAAAGTGGGATATTTGTACAAGGTAAAAGGGATTTTGAATAAGGAAGGCTATCACTCCATTTTGCAAAGCGTTGCCATACCCTGTGGACAGCGCTTGATTGGAGCCAATTTCATCCTACAACAGGACAATGACCCAAAGCACCTCCAAATGATGCAAGAACTATTTAGGGAAGAAGCAGGCAGCTGGTATTCTATCTGTAATGGAGTGGCCAGCGCAGTCACCAGATCTCAACCCCATAGAGCTGTTGTGGGAGCAGCTTGACCGTATGGTACGCAAGAAGTGCCCATCAAGCCAATCCAACCTGTGGGAGGGGCTTCTGGAAGCATGGGGTGAAATTTCTCCCGATTACCTCAGCAAATTAACAGCTAGAATGCCAAAGGTCTGCAATGCTGGAATTGCTGCAAATGGAGCATTCCAAGACCAAAGCAAAGTTTGAAGGAGAAAATTATTATTTCAAATAAAAATCATTATTTCTAACCTTGTCAATGTCTTGACTATATTTTCTAGTCATTTTGCAACTCATTTGATAAATATAAGTGTGAGTTTTCATGGAAAACACAAAATTGTCTGGATGACCCCAAACTTTTGAACGGTAGTGTATGTTTAATGGATCCGTTATCCATAGACTATAATGGTATATGTTTGATAGATATGTCATGAAAAGCTATTAGAAAACCCATGATGTCCAGGGATTCAACTCTCCGAATAAACAGAAAGCTCTTCCACTACTACAAAACGTGTCATCCTGACGTCACCTGCCTTTAATAAAAATAAAAAAACATTCTGAGGGGTCGTCATCGCTTTTAGGAAAAATCTTCCCTTTGTCTGTACTAAAGAAATAGTTGATCCCATGGGACGTTACATGATATTGGTAGAATCGCTATATGATGTTGACATGACCTCCTGCTAGTAATGGGTGATTCTAATCTAGTGATTGACACCCTCCCTAGACGAGTCCCCCAACCATCAAATTTAACAGTATGCTGGACCTCTATGACCTCTCGACAAATGGTGGGAATTAAATCTATCTATGAGGGATTACACCGTTTAATAGTCTACTTAATCCGCCACTGCCTCTGGGAACAGGTTAAGAGTTAATACAATGGATATTGTGGGGTTAATGATGATATAGAAGCAAAACGCGAAAGGGGTTTCATTATGTTGGGGAGAGAGATGAGCGGTTAAGAGATAATCATCGACATGTCATCAGCAAAGAGAGACAAATTGTGGTGTATTCCTGCTAACTCCAATCCCCTAGCGTCAAGGTTTTGATGGATCAACATGATCAGGTGTTCAAGGGAAAATATAAACTATATAGGAGATAGGGGGCATCCCTGCCTCATGCCACATTCATTAAAAGAGGTAGAAGACTGATATCCGTATAACAAACCCTCGCCTTAGGGTCCGAGCAGAGGACACACAACCACTTCCTCAAGCCAAAATCTATGTAAGACCAAGAGACCGTATCAAAGAGTTTTTAGTTATCCAAGTAAAGTAGCATGGAAGCTAAGTTACTATTACGAGCAATGTGTGTCAGGGATACTGTATAACCTTTATAGTGCATGTTTGCAATGTTTGAGCCGAGACGCCAATATCTTAGACAATATTTCTAGGTCAGTATTCAATAAGGATATTGGTCTGAGGTTAGCTATACGTAGAGAATCTTTTTGAGGTTAGGTTATCATTGGTATACACTGCGTTCCAAATTATTATGCAAATGTTATTTTCCGCTGATTTTCCTAAATAGTCGATGCAAATGACAGTCAGTTTAATCTTCAAGCCATCAACCGTTGGAGTATAATGCAAATTTTATTGAACAAATCTCCTAATGATAACAGATTTTCTTTTAGAAGTAAAAAACTCAAAATGCTTCACATTATTATACACAACAAAGATCAAAACATTTTATAGGTTGTAAAGAGAACTAAAATGGTAATTTGTTGAATTTGCAGCATCAGGAAGACATATTTACAGAAATCAAAAGCTCTTTCAATCCCAAAAAAACTTAACAGGCCAAGTTACATGTTAACATAGGACCCCTTCTCTGATATCACCTGCACAATTCCTGCATCCATTGAATTTGTGAGTATTTGGACAGTTTCTACTTGAATATCTTTGCAGGATGTCAGAATCGCCTCCCAGAGCTTCTGTTTTGATGTGAACTGCCTCCCACCCTCATAGATATTCTGCTTGAGGATGCTCTAAAGGTTCTCAATGGGTTTGAGGTCAGGGGAACATGGGGGCCACATCATGAGTTTCTCTCCTTTTATGACCATAGCAGCCAATGACACAGAGGTATTCTTTGCAGCATGAGATGGTGCATTGTCATGCATGAAGATAATTTTGCTACGGAAGGCACGGTTCTTCTTTTTGTACCACGGAAGAAAGTGGTCAGTCATAAACTCTACGTGCTTTGCAGAGGTAATTTTCACACCGTCAGGGAACCTAAAGGGGCCTACCAGCTCTCTCCCCATGATTCCAGCCCAAAATATTACTCTGCCACCTCCTTGCTTACGTCGCAGCCTTGTTGGAACATGGTGGCCATTCACCAACCATCCACTACTCCATCGATCTGGACCATCCAGGGTTGCACGGCACTCATCAGTAAACAACACGGTTTGAAAATTAGTCTTCATGTATTTCTGAGCCCACTGCAACCATTTCTGCTTGTGAGTATTATTTAGGGGTGGCCAAATAATAGCTTTATGCACACCTACAAACCTCTGGAGGATCCTACACCTTAAGGTTCGCGGGACTCCAGAGGCACCAGCGGCTTCAAATATCTGTTTGCTCCTTTGCAATGGCATTTTAGCAGCTGCTCTCCTAATCCTATTAATTTGTCTGGCAGAAACCTTCTTCATTATGCCTTTATCTGAACAAACCCGTCTGTGCTCTGAATCAGCCACAAATCTTTTCACAGTACGATGATCAAGCTTACGTTTTCTTGAAATATCCAATGTTTTAATACCTTATCCAATGTATTGCACTACTTCACGCTTTTCGGCAGCAGAGAGATCTGTTTTCTTTCCCATATTGCTTGAAACCTGTGGCCTGCTTAATAACGTTGAACGTCCTTCTTAAGTAGTTTTCCTTTGATTGGGCACACCTGGCAAACTAATTATCACAGGTGTCTGAGATTGATTACAATGATCCAAAGAGCCCTAAGACACAATACCATCCATGAGTTTAATTGAAAAACTAATAATTAAATGTTTATGACACTTAAATCCAATCTGCATTATAATTTGGAGCACGGTGTATAATGCTACACAGCGCTCACTCCCAAAAAACATGACCGACAGAGCGCTGTACAGGCTAAGGTCAGGACCCATGCGCAAACCAACGTGATGCAGTGACATAGTCTTCCCTGTGCCTTATAGGCTGCGTGGCCTATCGTGGCCTGCAGCCTATAGTATTCATTTGTATCTGCTTACTGGGGACGCAGAGTACAAGTAAATGTGGCTGTCGTTGGCAGCGGGGCCCCCTTCGGGGATAGCAACACCACCAGGCATGAGGGGGCCTGTGGGGTTATGTGCGGTTCGGGTGAACCACCCTAATGATGATCTTCTACTGCATATACCACCTCTGTATGTGTCGTGCAGAGACACATAGAGAGATGCTAATAAAGATGACTGCCCCCACAAAAATAAAAATATGAATAAATACAGTTACATTAGGGAACATATTAAAATAAATAAAAAAATAGGCCCATAACTTAAACGTTATGTACACATTTAAAAACGCTATATTACAATGTGTGTGTGTGTGTGTGTGTGTGTGTGTGTGTGCGCGTGTGCGCGTGTGCGCGTGTGTGCGTGTGCGTGTGCGTGCGTGTTTGATGCAACTTTGTAATTAGATTTTATTAAAAATTACTTTTACTTTTTGCGATACAGCTGCTTTGTGTCCTGTATCCGCCAGGCCAGTGGTGCTGACGGTTTCAGTGACAGTGGGTCCTGTGTCACTGACATGCAGGATCGAGCTGTTATCGATCACATCTAAGTTAATAACTTAGATGTGATAAAATTGCAGCAAAAAAGGTGATTTAACCACACTGTGTGAATAAAGCCTCCTGTTTTTTAGTGCCTTGTACTATTTTTTCTTGGAGCAATTTTCATTACTGTCTTACAAATGGCACAGTTTTGGCGCAATTTTTATAACAGCGGCAAAACCATGCCCTTTTTGCAGCAATTACAAAAATCACGGAAAAAAGCACAATGATTAAAATAAAGTTAACATAATCTTCAAGAGGGCTCAGGAGAGACAAGTGAAGAAGGGACAAAGAGGGATCAAAGGATGGAGGGAGGGAGTGATGGAGGGATGAAGGGAGTGATGGAGGGAGGGAATGAGTGATCGAGGGATTGAGTGATGGAGGGATGAAGGAATGGAGGGAGTGAGTGATGGAGGAATGAAAGTAGGGAGTGAGTGATGGAGGATGAACGGAGGGAGGTAGTGAGGGATGGAGGGATGAAGGGAGTGAGTGATGGATGGAGGGATGGAGGGAGTGAGTGATGGAGGGTTGAGGGAAGGAGGGAATGGGTGATGGAGGGATTGAGTGATGGAGGGATGAAGGGATGGAGGGAGTGAGTGATGAAGGGAGAGGGTGATGGAGGGATGAAGGGAGGGATGGAGGGATAAAGGGATGGAGTGATGGAGGGAGTGATGGAGGGATGAATGGAGGGAGGGAGTGATGGAGGGATGAATGGAGGGAGGGAGGGAGCGATGGAGGTATGTAGGGATGGAGGGAGTGATGGAGGGATGAAGGGATGGAGGGAGTGATGGAGGGATGAAGGGAGGGAGTGAGTAATGGAGGGAGGGATGGAGGGAGTGAGTGATGAATGGAGGGAGTGAGTGATGCAGGGAAGGACGGAGTGAGTGATGGAGGGATGAAGTGAGAGAGTGAGTGGTGATGGAGGGATGAATTGATGAAGAGTTGGTGGGAGGGATGAAGGTATGGGGGTTTGGAAAAGCACTCACCAGTCTGGGGCTCTGTACAAGGACCTGACTGGTGGGCGGGCCTTCTCCCCTTCAGATATTCTGCTTCTTCACTGTGGTAGAAGGACTTGATTGGTGGGCAGGGTCACATGGGCATGTCAGCATCAAAGGTCCTTTAGCCTACTATGTAACAATATTCGGAGCACCTTTATGTAAACCAACACAGGCAAATGTGATGCAGGGGGACTGCTGACACCCCTAAAGCTACGCGACTGCCACTAACCTCACCACCGGTGACAGCCCTGCTCCTCTCTTCTAGGTTTGTGAAGTGATCGCTCTCCTGTTCCTCTCTGGCGGCGCGCACAGCATCAGAGACGCATGTCCCAAACACTAGCAGATGTGCTTAACGTCTGCTAGCTTACACTATCCCGGCCAAGCCCGCCCTGAATTGCTCTCCCTGCACCGTCTCCCCATCTCCGCAGCGACAGTTAGTGTCATGGCACGGGCTGTGGACCCACGGGGCCGTACCACGTAGCGGGGTAGCAGCTGGCCAACAAGGTACAAAACAACGTCTATAGTTTGGAACAGGTACCTGAGGCAATGTAGACAGTAGCGTAGGCACAACTTGACTTTCACAGCAGATACGATAGCACGGGATACAGGGTACAGGCGGAAGGAACGTATAAAACTGGGAACTGGAAAAGACTGGGAGACCATTTGCAAGACAAACTTAGGTATACAACAACGCCCAGGCGAGGAACAAGTGGGCAGAGCCCCTTTTTATAGTCCAGCAGACATTTGGGCTAATTATTGATGGGTGACAACTGGATGCATACTTGCCCTTTAACCCCTTCCCACTCCTTGACGTACTATTACGTCATGGCAGCTGTATCGTTCGCGCTCCATGCCGTAATAGTACGTCTCGGTAGTAACGGCCGTTTCGGCCGTCCTCCCGACACATACAGGAGCTGTGACGCTGCTGTCTTGTTCAGCAGCTGTCACAGCTCCAACAGCGGGGACCGATCGCTGTGTCCCCGCTGATTAACCCCTTAAAAGCCGCGTTCTATAGAGATCGCGGCTTTTTAGGGGTTAAGCTGCCATCGCCGGCCTGCTACGCGATAGCGGCCGGCGATGGTGACTATGGCAACCGGACACCAAACAATGGCGTCCGGCTATGCCATAGACGGAAGCCTAGTGGGTCCTGACAACGTCAGGACCCACTATGCTTGCTGTCAGTGAGTAGCTGACAGTTCTAATACACTGCACTACGCATGTAGTGCAGTGTATTAGAATAGCGATCAGAGCCTCCTGCCCTCATGTCCCCTAGTGGGACAAAGTAATACAGTGAAAAAAAAGTTAAAAAAAGATGTGTAAAAAGTAGAAAATAAAAGATTTAAAAGTAATAAAAGTAAAAATCCCCCTTTTTCCCTTATCAGTCCTTTATTATTAATAAAAATATATAAACAAACAAATAAACTATACATAATTGGTATCGCCGCGTCCGTAACGGCCTGAACTACAAAATTATTTCATTATTTATCCCGCACGATGAACGCCGTAAAATAAAATAATAATAAACCGAACCACAATCACAATTCTTTGGTCACTTCACCTCCCAAAAAATGGAATAAAAAGAGATCAAAAAGTCGCATGTACCTAAAAATGGTCCTGATCGAAACTACAGTTCGTTACGCAAAAAATAAGTCCTTGCACGGCTTTATTGATTGAAAAATAAAAACGTTATGGCTCTTAGAATAAGGTAACACAAAAAGTGAATGATTGTTTACAAAACGTATTTTATTGTGCAAAAGCCATAAGACATAAAAAAAAACTATAAACATCTGGTATCGCCGTAATCGTATCGCCCCGCAGAATAAAGTGAATAAGTCATTTATAGCGCACGGTGAACGCTGTAAAAAAAAACGAAAAAAAAACAATAGTAGAATTGCTGTTTTTTAGTCACCACGCCAGCTAAAAATAGAATAAAAACTGATCAAAAAGCCGCATGCACCCCAAGAAAACTGCAATGGATTCCTCAAGGGGTCTAGTTTCCAAATTGGGGTCACTTTTGGGGGGTTCCCAATGTTTTGGCACCACAAGACCTCTTCAAACCGGACATGGTGCCTAATAAAAAAGAGGCCTCAAAATCCACTAGGCGCTCCTTTGCTTCTGAGGCCGGCGCTTCAGTCCATTACCGCACTAGGGCCACATGTGGGATATTTCTCTAAACTGCAGAATCTGGGCAATAAGTATTAAGTTGCGTTTCTCTGATAAAACCTTTTGTGTTATAAAAAAAATGGTATAAAGAGGATTTTCTGACAAAAAAAAAAAGTAAATTTCACCTCTACTTTGCTCTAAATTTTTGTGAAACACCTAAAGGGTTCATAAACTTTCTACATGCTGTTGTGAATACTTTGAGGGGTCTAGTTTCTAAAATGGGGTATTTGATAGGGGTTTCTAATATATGGGCCCCTCAAAGCAACTTCAGAACTGAACTGGAACCTAAAAAAATAAATAAATGAGGCAATACTTCGCTTCTTACATTATACTGATAATGAGCCGTGCCCACCCCGAGATGACCCCAGTTTTGACCGTTTGTATGAACGGAGACCCCTATTAGACCGTTCCGGTGCCCGGTTTTCCCAAGCATACACCCCCGAGAAGTGTATTTCTATTGATGAGTCCCTGGTACATTTTAAAGGGAGGCTTCAATTCCGCCAGTACCTGCCGTGTAAGAGGGCAAGGTATGGCGTGAAGATGTATAAGCTGTGAGAGTGCATCAGGGTATACCTACAGGTTTAGGATATATGAAGGAAAGGCCACCCCCAAACCAGACTGTATCCTGGACTACAATAGGTACATGGGAGGGATGGACTTGTAAGATCAAGCCCTGAAGCCCTACAGCGCCATGCGGTGTGGTATAAGAAGCTGGCCGGGCACATCATACAGATGGCTTTGTACAATGCGTACGTGCTACGTCGATGTGCAGGCCAGACGGGAACTTTCCTGGAATTTCAAGAGGTGATTATCAAGAACCTAATCTTTAGGGACCAAGAAGGGGGGGCACCCAGTACTTCTGGAAGCGAGCCCACACGCATCGTACCAGGGCAACACTTTCCAGGGGAAGTTCACCAAACTGGCAAGAAGGGAAAAAGTCAAAAGAGGTGCAAAGTCTGCTATAAGAGGGGGATAAGGGAGGACACAATATATCAATGTGACACGTGTCCCGAATAACCAGAGCTCTGTATGAAAGTGTTTTAAAATTTATCATACATCCCTTGGTTTATAATTTACCCCAATTTTACTTACCCTGATGCACTCCGCACAGCTTATCCCCCCTCGTCTTTCCCCTCTGAGCCCTGCTGTGTGTCCAGGCAGCTGATAACAGCCACATGTAGGGTATTGCCATACCCGGGAGAACCCACATTACAGTTTATGGGGTGTAGGTCTCCGGTCAAAATGGTCACTACACCTCTAGATGAATGCCTTAAGGGTGTAGTTTTTAAAACGGGGTCACTTCTTGCGGGTTTCAACTGTACTGGTACCTCAGGGGCTTCTGCATACATGACTTCGCACTAGAAAATCCAGAGTAGGCCAAATGGTGGTCCTTTCCTTCTGAGCCCTCCCATGGGCCCAAACGGCAGTTTATCACAACAAATGGGGTATTGCGGCACTCAGAACAAATTGCGCAACAGAATGGGGTATTTTGTTTCTTGTGAAAATAATAAATTTTCAGCCAAAACTACATATTATTTGACAAAAATAATTTTGTTTTCATTCCCAGCCCAATTCAAATAAGTTCTGTGAAGAAACTATGGGGTCTAAATGGTCACATTACCCATAAATGAATTCCTTGAGGGGTGTAGTTTCCAAAATGGGGTCACTTCTGGTGGGTTTCCATTGCTTTGATACCTCTGGGGCTCTGCAAATGTGACATGGCACCCGAAAACCAATCCAACAAAATCTGTACTCCAAAGAACACACAGCGCTCTTTCCCTTCTGAGGCCTCCCATGGGCCCAAACGGCAGTTTATCACCACAAATGGGGTATTGCCGCACTCAGGACAAATTGGGCAACAAAACTGAGTATTTTATTTCTTGTGAAAATAAGAATTTTTGAGCTAAAATGACATATTATTGGAAAAAATATATTTTTTTTAAATTCCCAGCCCAATTCAAATAAGTTCTGTGAAGAAACTATGGGGTCTAAATGGTCACATTACCCATAAATGAATTCCTTGAGGGGTGTAGTTTCCAAAATGGGGTCACTTCTGGTGGGTTTCCATTGCTTTGATACCTCTGGGGCTCTGCAAATGCGACATGGCACCCGAAAACCAATCCAACAAAATCTGTACTCCAAAGAACACACAGCGCTCCTTCCCTTCTGAGGCCTCCCATGGGCCCAAACGGCAGTTTATTGCCACAAATGGGGTATTGATGCACTCAGGAGAAATTGGGCAACAAAATTGAGTATTTTGTTCCCTGTGAAAATAAGAAATTTTGGTAAAAAATTACATCTTATTGGAAAAAATGACATTTTTTTAATGTCACAGCCCAATTGAAATAGGTGCTGTGAAAAAACTGTGCGGTCAAAATGCTAACAACCACCATAAATGAATTCCTTGAGGGGTGTAGTTTCCAAAATGGGGTCACTTTTGGTGGGTTTCCATTGCTTTGATACCTCTGAGGCTCTGCAAATGCGACATGGCACCCGAAAACCAATCCAACAAAATCTGGACTCCAACAAACATATAGCGCTCCTTTCCTTCTGAGCCCTCCCATGGGCCCAAACGGCAGTTTATCACCACAAATGGGGTACTGCCACACTAAGGACAAATTGGGCAACAAAATAGGGTATTTTGTTCCCTGTGAAAATAAGAAATTTTGATCACAAATGACATTTTATTGGAAAAAATGATTTTTTTTTCATTTCAGAGCCCAATTCAAATACGTGCTGTGAAAAAAATGTGCGGTCAAAATGGTAACAACAACCCTAAATGAATTCCTTGAGGGGTGTAGTTTACAAAATGGGGTCACTATTGGGGGATTCCTACTGTTTTGACACCTCAACACCTCTTCAAACCTGGCATGCTGCCTAAAATATATTCTAATAAAAAAGAGGACTCAAAATGCACTAGGTGCTTCTTTGCTTCTAGGGCTTGTCTTTTAGTCCACGAGCGCAGTAGGGCCACATGTGGGACATTTCTAAAAACTGCAGAATCTGGAAAATGAATAAAATTGAAATTCAGCAAGAAAAATTAAATTTGCAAATTTCACCTCCACTTTGCTTTAATTCCTGTGAAATGCCTGAAGGGTTAAAAAACTTTCTAAATGCTGTTTTGAATACTTTGAGGGGTCTAGTTTTTAAAATGGGGTGTTTTATCAGGGTTTCTAATACATAGGCCCCACAAAGCCACTTCAGAACTCAAGAGGTACCTTAAAAAAAAGGCTTTTGAAATTTTCTTAAAAATATGAGAAATTGCTGTTTATGTTCTAAGCCTTGTAACGTCCAAGAAAAATAAAAGAATGTTCAAAAAACGATGCCAATCTAAAGTAGACATATGGGAAATGTGAACTAGTAACTATTTTGGGTGGTATAACCGTCTGTTTTACAAGCAGATGCATTTAAATTCTGAAAAATGCAATTTTTTCAAAATTTTCTCTAAATTTTGCAATTTTTCACCAATAAACACTGAATATATCGACCAAATTTTACCACGAACATGAAGCCCAATGTGTCACGAGAAAACAATCTCAGAATCGCTTGGGTAGGTTTAAGCATTCCGACGTTATTACCACATAAAGTGAAATATGTCAGATTTGAAAAATGGGCTCTGAGCCTTAAGGCCAAAACTAGGCTGCGTCCTTAAGGGGTTAAAGCCATGCACGCGCGACCGTGTGCGCCCTGCGGGCATCAGTCCGAGGACCCAAAAGTGAGTGCCGGCATCTCCCTGGAGGGAGTTGACACCGTGAAGACAGATGTCCATGGCCGGTGCCGTTAGAGGGTAAGTCTAAACGACGGCCCCCGGCCTTAGACGTTACAGTATCCCCCCCTCTTACGCCCCCTCCTCTTGGGACCAGAGCGCGAAAGAAATTTCTTCGAGGACAGGGGCATCAATGTTCTCCTCTGGCTCCTAAGACCTCTCCTCTGGACCAAATCCCCTCCAATCCACCAAATAAAACGTCTTTCCTCCTACTTTCTTGGTGGCCAGGATCTCCTTCACTTCGAAAGTTCTGGATGAACCGCCAGGAGCCACTGCGGAACTAGGAGTCCTGGAGTAGCGGTTCAGGACCACGGGTTTCAGCAAGGAGACATGGAAGGAGTTAGGGATCTTGAGGGTAGGAGGCAGTCGAAGCTTGTACGACACAGGATTGATCTGTAGCAGAATCGTGAAGGGTCCAAGGAACCTGGGGGCAAACTTGCAAGATGGTACCCTCAGCACCCTCAGCCGGATATTCCTGGAACACAGCCAGACCTTAGTATTGTGAAGAAACTGGGGAGGTTCTCGTCTTCTAGTGTCTGCCTTTCTCTTCATGCGGTCCACCGCCAGCCGAATAGAAGATCGTGTCTGCTGCCATATCTGCAGAAAGTCCCTGAAGGTGGAGTCGGCTGCAGGCACCTGGGACATAGTAGAGCCAGGCAGGGGTATTCGAGGATGTTGACCATAAATTATGAAGAACGGACTGGAGGTGGTGGACTCACTGGTATGGTTATTATAAGAGAACTCTGCCCACGGGAGCAGCTGCACCCAGTCATCATGTCGTCTGGAGACAAAGTGCCGCAGATAGTTCTCCATAATTTGGTTAACCCTTTCGACTTGTCCATTGAACTGAGGATGGTAAGCTGAAGAGAAGTCAACTTTACACCGAGTAGGCCGCAGAGTGCTCTCCTAAACTTTTAGGTGAACTGGACCCCTCGATCCGAGACAATAAGCAGGGGCAAGTCGTGCAGACGGAAGACGTGTTGTATGAAGAGGTCAGCCAGTCGAGCAGCAGAAGGCAGGCCAGTCAGAGGAACAAAATAAGCCATTTTAGAAAATTCATCCACCACCTCCCAGATCACACTGCATCCCGGAGAGAGAGGCAGATCTGTGACAAAGTCCATAGCAATATGCCGCCAGGAGGCATCAGGCACAGGCAGTGGTTGGAGCAGACCGGCTGGTCTGGAGTGCGCAACTTTGTTTGCTGCACAACACGTACAGGAGGATACAAAGTCTATGACGTCTTTGGGCAGCGTGGGCCATCAGAACTGATGGGCAATTAGGTCTCGGGTCTTACGGGCCCCCGCATGACCTGCCAGCTTGGAACTGTGACCCCAGCGAAGGATTCGTCCTTGGTACAAAAGTTTTTCCCGGAGGAATGTCTCTACCCTGCAGATGGTTAACAGAGTAGATGCAGGAAGGATTGATAATATTCTGTGGGGACTCCACAGTGTCCTCTGTCTCAAATGACCTAGACAAGGCATTGGCCCTCACATTCTTGTTGGCAGGTCGGTAGTTGAGTTCGAACTGGAACCGTGCAAAAAACAATGACCACCTGGCTTGACGAGGATTCAGCCTATGAGCCGTCTGTAGGTAGGTCAAGTTCTTGTGGTCTGTGAAGACCAGGTTAGGATGAGCTGTGCCTTCCAGTAGGTGTCTCCACTCCTGCAGGGCCAGCTTGATGACCAGTAACTCCCGATATCCAATCGAGTAGTTGCGCTCTGCAGGAGAAAACAGCTTGGAGTAGTAACCACATACCACCGTCTCGCCTTTCGAACCTCTCTGGAACAATAGTGCACCAGCACCAACAGAGGAGGCGTCCACCTCTAATGAAAACTGTAGGGACACATCAGGGTGATGAAGAATAGAGGCTAACATCAAGGCCTTTTTTAAGGTTTTAAATGCGACTTCCGCCTCTGGAGTCCATACATTGGCATTCATACCCTTTTTAGTGAGTGTGGAGATGGGGGCTATCAAAGAAGAGAAGTTGGGAATGAACAGTCTGTAGAAGTTGGCAAATCCCAGGAAGCGTTGTATGGGCCTTAAGCCTTGGGGATGTGGCCACACCAGGACAGCCGTGATATTTTCAGGGTCCATCTTGAGATCGTGATCAGAGATGATATAGCCCAGGAAGGGTAGAGACTTGTCTTGGAACACGCACTTCTCCCACTTGGCGTAAAGATGATTCTCCCTTAATCGAATCAACACCTGGCGGACATGGCCCTGATGAGTCACAAGATCTGTGGAAAAAATCAAGATATCATCGAGATACACCACAACACAGACATAGAGGAGGTCACGAAAAATGTCATTCACAAATTCTTGAAATACTGCGGGAGCGTTACACAGGCCGAAGGGCATGACCAAATATTCGTAGTGTCCATCACGTGTGTTAAATGCAGTCTTCCACTCGTCACCCTGACGGATCCAGATTAGATCCAAGCAGGTCTAGCTTGGAAAAAAATTTCACCCCCCCCCCCCATATGCAAGCAAGGAGTTCCGAAATCAGCAGCAATGGGTACCTGTTCTTCACTGTGATCTGGTTGAGGCCTCGGTAGTCAATGCAGGGTCGAAGGGATCCATCCTTCTTTTTGACAAAGAAAAACCCGGCTCTGACCGGGGATGAAAACTTTTGTATGAAGCCCCTCTCCAGATTCTACTTAATGTAGGCCGACATAGACTGGGTCTCTGGCAAGGAGAGAGGGTATACTCTACCGTGAAGAGGAGACGAATCAGGAACCAAGTCGGTAGGACAACCGTATGCTCGATGTGGTGGCAATGTCTCTGCTTCCTTTTTGTTGAAGACATCAGCGAACTGAGAGTAACAAGGAGGCAACCCTGCCAATGACTGATGCGGAGAAGGCCGGGACGGATGGACATGCACCAGACAGCGGTTGAGACACTTGGGACCCCACTGGAGAATCTCTCCTGATTTCCAATCCAGGACTGGGGAGTGTAGACGGAGCCAAGGCAAACCCAGCAGCACGGGGTTCACGGCCTTG
Organism: Rhinoderma darwinii; assembly: GCF_050947455.1. NCBI lineage: Eukaryota > Metazoa > Chordata > Amphibia > Anura > Rhinodermatidae > Rhinoderma > Rhinoderma darwinii. The sequence continues at coordinate 4,630,616 of NC_134690.1, read as the reverse complement.
GACAGGACATACAGGGAGATGAGCTCAGAGTGAAGAGCTTCCACTTGAAGTCTTGATGGCATGGTCACAGACAATACTGGGTCAGGCAAAGGCAGTACATCTACCGAGGCAACGATCAACGGTCTCTCCAGCAAAACAGTAGGCAATTGAAGTAGATCCACAAGGTCTTGGCAGATGAAATTGGCTGCGGAGCCAGAGTCCAGGTAGGCTGAGACTGGATTAGGTCTCTCGCCAGCGACGATGGTCACAGGAATAAACAGTTTGGAAGAGAATTCTCTATTAAATGCCGTAGCGCCCAGGGTTGTCTCTCCAACCAACCACTGGCATTGGGGTTTCTTTGGCCTCTGGGGGCACAGACGCATGACATGGCCAGCGAGGCCGCAATATAGACATAGTCCAGAGGTGCGCCTGCGCTGTTTTTCTTGAACGGACAGTTTAAGCCGATCCACCTGCATCGGAACCTCGGGCGCAGCAGAAGAACAAGGCAAGAGGGGTTGCTGGAAGTTGGGCGCCAGTCTAGGAAGCCGTCTCTCCTGTAGAATCTCTTGAGATCTCTCTCTGAGTCTTATGTCCACACGGGTAGCCAGTAGAATCAGGTCGTCAAAGGCAGCTGGGAGATCTCGAGCAGCCAGTTCGTCCTTGATCACATCCAGAAGGATGCTACCAAGGCCTCATTGTGCCAGGACAATTCTCCTGCCAGAGTCTGGAACTGGATAGTGTATTCGCCCATGGAGACGTTCTCCTGACGCAGGTTAAAGATAGCAGTGGCTGCTGACGAGACTCGTCCAGGCTTTTCAAATACGGAACGGAACTACCGCACGAACGCCTGGAAGTCTCGGGTTCCTGTCGTTCCCAGTTTGGATTCGCCCATGCCAGGGCCTTGCCAGCAAGTAGAGATATAATGAAGGCGATCATGTCTCCGTCCGAAGGAAATGCTCGGGCATGCAGAGTGAAGTGGATTTGGCACTGCCTTTTACTCTATCATAAGATGCTCAACTTCCTTTGTTACTATGTATTTGCCAGTTGGACAAACTGTTCACGTTAACTGTTCCCCATTGTACACATTTTACTGAAGAGAAAAAAGCCTATGATGTATGTGTTAAATGGATACCTGGGATGTATCCCATATAATGGCATATGTCACCTATAGGTACCTATGTTTAAAAAACATATACACATTTTTCGGCAGGATCCGGCAGAATGGAAAAGCATAGTCTACTATGCTATTCTATCCTTCAAAATAGTCTACTGATAAATACCACCCTGAAGAACGCCAAAGGGACACTATTTTGGCCTCTGTCGGGCTAATGGCGCCCTATGGACACGTTTAGCGTGTGCAGTGTGTTAGAGCCTTCCCGACGTAAACGCTAAACAGACATCACAAATGTGATGTATGCAGGGTATAATAAACAGTGTGGGCACGTGTATCTCCTGTTCACTTTTATCGTTCTTTTCTAGGTAAACTTGCGCAGATAATCAGAAAGGAACCTAATAACAAGTATCTAAAACATAACTTGGCACGAGGGCTATTAAAGCTACCTTTTTTTCACCTTGACATCGGAGTGCTGCCTATTATTTGATGTTTACTGGATATGGAACTGTGATCGTGTTCCAAGGGCGTGCACCCATCTATATATTTAAAGCTGGTGCTGCTGGACGGTGGACTTCCTAAAACATAACCTAATATTTTCTTTTAAGCCTTCAGTCAATAAAAAGATGTAGAGAGTATTTTCGTGCCATTTATATGTGGCATTTATACCATATATATATATATGTAGCCAGACATGAGGCCTGGCAAAATGCCCTGTGGTGTGGTGGGACCCCTTTATAAAAGAAAGTACTTGCCCTACTGCACATCTGACTCTTCGATTTAATGCATTATTCCCATGAAGAGTCCGCAAAGCGCATATAGATATTTTAATAGGTACAGGGTCACACATATCATTGCGATGACACAGGTATCTACAGGGTGTGAGGGTTTAGCATCAGGAGAGGTTGGTGAAGGGGTTTCTTAGTAGCCAGAGACAGGGACACCGTGCATTAAAGTTCATAACAGGGCTTTGCCTGTGTTTTATTCTTGTCAAAGAAACAGCCTCTTGTACAACAAGGCAAAATACTAAATAAATCCTGCTCGGCTGAGCACTAACTAAACAAGATATTATCTAACTTTACCAAGTGCCTTCCTACCAGGCACTGGACACAAAGTAACACAGGTCTTTACTCACATAGAATACAGGCTACTCCAGACTTAGTAGTCGCCGGTCTGAGTCAGGGGTGAGACTGACACACACTGTGTCTGCACCTTTTTATACACAGGCTGCAGGTGCAGCTAATTGAGCAGCAGCCTTGTCCTACAAACAGAGATGGACTAGGGATTGGGGAACCCGCCCTGCTCTTCCCCAATCAAACTCCAGGCCCTTTTCCCGGCTTTTCCTTAAGCCGAGATTGGAAAGCTAGAGCTTTCTATTGCAAAAATACTAATTCCCTGGAGCCTAGGATACATATGACAGGATTCTAGGGGGAACATACCTTCCCTCAATGACTTTACCTGTCACTGTCTCACATACCCTCTTCCTCTGTTGGAGCCTGTGGGATCGGACAAATTTAGCTACAAGGCAGTGTGTCCTAGACAAAGCGTCAGCATTGCCCTGCAGTTTTCCTGCTCTGTGTTCCACAGTATATTTGAAGTTCTGCAAAGTAAGAAACCACCGTGTAACTCTTGAATTTCTCTCTTTAGCTTGACACATCCACGTAAGAGGAGAGTGGTCTGTAACCAACCTAAACCGATGACCCAATAAATAATATCTCAGGGACTCAAGTGCCCACTTAATTGCCAAGCACTCCCGTTCAAATATGCTATAGTTTTTCTCAGCCGGCGTAAGCTTTCTGCTCAAATAGGTCACAGGATGTTCCTCACCACCTACCTCTTGTGACAGTACTGCTCCGAGCCCCACATCAGAAGCATCAGTTTGGACAACAAACTCCTTTTTGAAGTCAGGAGTGACTAAGACTGGTTGGTTACACAGGGCCAGTTTCAAAGGCGCTTTCAGCCTTCGTGTCCCACTTGACCATGACAGACTTACTTCCCTTGGTAAGATCTGTCAGGGGCGCTGCTGTGCTGGCAAAGTTTGGAATGAACCTGCGGTAATAACCTACAATTCCTAGAAAAGCTCTGACCTGCTTTTTGGTTGAGGGCTGGGGCCAGTTTTGGATAGCCTCAACTTTGTTGACCTGTGGCTTTATCACCCCTCTCCCAATTATGTACCCCAGATACCGTGCTTCCTCCAAGCCTAAGGAACATTTCTTTGGGTTTGCTGTTAACCCCGCGGCTCTGAGGGAGTTTAGTACTGCTTGTACTTTTGGTAAGTGGCTTTCCCAGTCATCACTAAAGATTATAATGTCGTCCAGATATGCCGAAGCATACCGACGATGGGGTTTGAGGACTATGTCCATTAACCTTTGAAAGGTCGCTGGAGCCCCATGTAGCCCAAATGGTAAACAAATATATTGAAACAGACCATCCAGGGTGATGAATGCAGTTTTCTCTTTGGCGCCCTCCGTGAGGGGTACTTGCCAATAGCCTTTGGTTAAATTAAGTGTTGAGAAATACCTTGAATGGCCCAGTCTCTCTATTAACTCGTCAACTCTTGGCATTGGGTATGCGTCAAACTTTGACATCTCATTTAACTTGCGGAAGTCGTTATAGAAATGTAATGACCCATCTGGTTTCGGAATCAATACAATGGGACTTGACCACTCACTTTTTGACTCTTCAATAATCCCAAGGTCTAGCATTTTCTTGACCTCCTCAGATATGGCTTGTCTGCGAGCTTCAGGGACTCTGTAGGGTTTCAAGTGGACCCGAACCTGAGGCTCGGTCACAATGTCATGTTTTATTATACTGGTCTGTCCTGGCAGTTCTGAAAACACGTCTGTGTTTCTCTGCACAAACTCTTTTGTCTCCTGTTTCTGTGGCTTTGCGAGGGATTCTGACACATACACATCTGGGTTAACACTATAGGGGGTACTTACTGCCACGAGGGTCTCTCTTTCTTTCCATGGCTTAATTAAGTTTACATGGTATAACTGCACTGTCTTCCTTTTACCTGGTTGGTAAACTTTATAATTTACATCCCCCACCTTTTCAATTATCTCATACGGCCCTTGCCATCTAGCAAGAAATTTGCTTTCTACGGTTGGCACTAAGACCAACACTCGATCACCAGAGTTAAAATTTCTAACTTTAGCAGTTCGGTTATACACCCTGCTCTGAGCATCCTGAGCTTGCTTCAAGTGTTCCTTAACTATCGGCATGACCGCAGCGATTCGGTCTTGCATCAACGTGACATGCTCCTATAAGGTGTGGACTCTTGCTCCCAGGTTTCCTTGGCTATGTCCAGGAGACCATGGGGTTGTCTGCCGTATACAAGTTCAAAAGGAGAAAACCCTGTGGATGATTGAGGAACTTCACGTACAGCGAACATCAAATAGGGCAGAAGACAGTCCCAATCCTTCCCATCCCTACTAACCACCTTCCTCAACATGCCTTTTAATGTCTTATTGAATCTTTCGACAAGACCATCAGTTTGAGGGTGATATATAGAGGTACGCAGATGTTTAATTTTCAGCAGTTTACATAATTCCTTGTTGATTTTGGACATAAAGGGAGTTCCCTGATCGGTAAGGATTTCCTTAGGTAAACCAGTACGGGAAAACATGTAAAACAACTCTCTTGCAATGGCTTTTGAAGAGGAATTTCGCAAAGGGACTGCCTCAGGGTAGCGTGTGGCATAGTCCAACACCACTAGGATATATTGATGTCCTCTAGAGGATTTGACTAAAGGGACGACCAGATCCATGGCAATTCTTTCAAAAGGGATCCCAATGATAGGCAAAGGCACCAGCGGACTCCTAAAATGTGGCATAGGAGCCGTTATCTGACACTCCGGGCAGGACTCGCAATACCTCTGAACTTCCGTTTATACCCCCGGCCAGAAGAATCGTTGTAAGATACGCTCTCTGGTCTTTTCGCAACCTAGATGTCCACCCAGCACGTGTTTATGAGCCAGGTCCAACACCGTTCTACGATACGGTTGGGGTATCACCAGCTGTTCAACAACCTCCCCACGTACGTTATCTATCCGATACAGCAAATCCTGGTTAACTGCCATTTGTGGAAACACCTTATCAGCCCCTGGATGTTGAGGCACTCCATTTAATACCTTAGTATTTTCCCTGGCTTTTACCAATGTGGGATCGCTAAGTTGAGCAGTCCCAAAATTGTTACGTGATACATTTAACTCTGGTATATCAGAGATTTCCTCCTGCTCATCTGTTTCACCAGCAAAAACAGCCAGAGGAAATTTATCAGGCTCAGTGGTCACCCCTACTACTGGCACCTCAGCATCCTCATTAAAGGGTTCTTGGCTAATCACAGCGCACACATTAATACCATCATTAACATTTACAGTGGAGGTTACATCTTTCTTCCTCCACAAGTCCCAGAACACTGGGAAGTCTCTCCCCAGGATCACACTGTGCAACAGGGACTGGACCACACCCACTTCATGGCAAGCGGTTCCACAGGAAGTCTCTAGAGTGACTAAAGCGGTGGGGTATTCTTTAGTGTCCCCATGAATGCACAGGACCCCTATACTATGTCCTTTGAATGTTCCAGGGTCTATCAGGCTGGCATGCACCAGGGTAACCAGACTCCCAGAATCCAGCAAGGCACTCACAGTACACCCTTCCACATTTACGACACACATTTGTTGTTCAGTCTCGTAAACCGTCTCAGCAGTACAAACAGGACGTGCAAACAAGGATATACGCCTTGCTGCATCACACTCCATTGGCTCAGTAGTCAGGGGACAATTGGCAGCAATATGCCCAGGTCCATAACACCGCCAGCACTGTATGCGGCCCCGGTCCCCAACTTGAGACCCTGGTCTGGCCTTCAGTGTCTCTCTGGGATTTCTTCCCTCCGTCTGCTCCCCTTCTGAGCCACCTCCCTTAAAGACATTTCTCACCCCTCTAGTAAATGGAACAGTCTTACCGGGTGCTCCGCACGATTTTCTGTTCCTGGGGTTAGAACATCCTTCACACTGTGTCTGCACCTTTTTATATATAGGCTGCAGGTGCAGCTAATTGAGCAGCAGCCTTGTCCTACAAACAGAGATGGACTAGGGATTGGGGAACCCGCCCTGCTCTTCCCCAATCCAACTCCAGGCCCTTTTCCCGGCTTTTCCTTAAGCCGAGATTGGAAAGCTAGAGCTTTCTATTGCAAAAATACTCATTCCCTGGAGCCTAGGATACATATGATAGGATTCTAGGGGAAACGTACCTTCCCTCAATGACTTTACCTGTCACTGTCTCACAAGGGTCAGAACAATAGTTAATTAATAGTACATTAGTAGGTCAACAAAACATTCACTGTACCTCCCAGTGCTGCCAGCTCCACGGTGAATAAAGTGAAAGTTCCTTGTTTCTTCTTTGCGCCAACAAATCATGTAGGGCATGTGCCAGGGCATATACTGAGGCATACACATGGAATGTTACGTGAAAGTTCTCCACATCGTACAACAATCTATCAGAGACATGAACGTCAAAAGTCTCATTACAGGGTTTCACTGACATATCAATGAAGTTTTCTGGTAAGCATTGAAATGTTTTTGACCACATGTTTTTCAAAGTGAAGACATTGTCATATTTTTGGCTATCAACGCCCAGAAGAAAATTCTGTAGACCAGTGATCTTCACTTTGTGCAAACTCATCATCAGAGAGCCGTTCAGTTTATTGATTATATCTGTAGTGACGAAATTTGGAAAGGAGAAAAGTGAAATTAAAACTTTCCTCAAGGCTTTCTTGTTCGCGAAGTTAGAGAATGTTTTTGGTTCATCTAAGTTAAGGTTCAGAATAACGACATTACTGGTGGACTTATCTACCATTGTCTTATAGGTCTCAGTATTTGCATGTGACAGCTCATGTAGAGTTACGACAAACTCAACGCAGATCCCGTTTTCTCTCAATGTCTCCTTCAGCTCCATGCCGGAACGTTGGCTGCTTTCATCCTCTGAAGAAATGATCCCCACCCAGGTCCAGCCGAAATGTCTGAGTAATTGTATGAGAGCTTTATGCTGAGATCTCTGACTGGGAAATGTGTGATGGAATGAGGGTGATCGTATTTTTTCTTTAAAAAATGAATCCTTTTTCGCATAACTGATCTGATAAACACATAAAAATATCAAAAGTCAAAAAGGATCCAAATATTCTCCATAGAATTTTGCTACAGTAATTAAAAATAAATTCATCGTATTCCAATCTCTTTTTTTTTTCTAAAATTCTAAGTTTCTGAACAGACAAGTTATGGGAACAGCGGCGGGGGAGATTCTTTAATAAAGTCTTAGGATGGATACACATAGGAGTTGGCAAAAATGTTGCAAATTGCACCAAATTTATCAACATGCCGCACATGACATGACAAACTTGCTGCAACTCGTTTTCGATTTTCTCTCTTAAACTTCAATCTTTTGCACCAAAAGATGTGGCAACTCTTCAAGAACTTTGGAACATTTGACAACTACTCATTTTCCACAACACTGCCCATTTTGAGCAATGTCCTCCTTTTTTTGCTCAATTTGCAATAGAATTCTGCAACATTTTGCTTAGTAAACCTCCTTATTAGGTAAGTAATACAGAAATAGGCAATTCCCCTGCCATTAGGATACATTGGGCAAGCCGATGTTTGAGGTTTACTTTTATGAAAAGAAATTAAGTCAATAATATGAAAATTAATTTGCCTGTTGTGTTCCATTGGTTGTCAGTTTGGGCAAATCCTATCTCTAGAAATAAACATTGGCTCGCCACTTCATGTTTCAGTAACAGCCAAGAGCCCTGACTCGATGACTGACGGAATGTGAATGCATCGGGTTGTGTAGTATTATTTTTTCTAGCTATTTTGTTGGGCTGAGATAATTTTCTAAAAGACAGAAATGAAGACAAGTTGTGTCTCTTTTTGCACATTTCTATGTACAGAAATAAGTAGCAACTGTTCGCAAAAAGTCCTTAACTTAGTATTACTTACATATAGATGCAGGGAATACATTGATCCTGACTTCCTTGCACCCTCCCTTCATCCCTGTTGCCACATTAAGGTGACATAGTACTCCATTCATTGTACAAATCACTGCATTTCTATAGATAATAACATCCCATGCTGCCAGCTAAACTTGGAAAATATTATAGTTAATGGCTTAATCCCATAAATGTAGGCACGTACCTGAGGATACCTGTATATTCCAGTCACACTTTCCATGGAAATGGACGATGAGGAAAGTCTGTGCCCCACTATTCCGGCCAATTTACCCCTTTCATAGCAACTGTAATTTGGCATCATTAACTCCCGTCCTGAAATAATACTCAGCACGTTCTGGATGGCTTTGGTTTCTACTTTGCAGGTAGCGTAGACTGTGTAACCCAGGGTAATGTTCTGTAAGATGTCTTTACTGCTGTTTATTTCTTCTATGGCAAAAAGGAAAGCCAGGAGATGCCTGAAATATTGGAGAGATGGTCTGCAATATACAATATCCAATTAGACAGGAGTGTGAATGAACAATAAAGCAACAATGGCAAAATTAACTAAGGAGATATATCTGACTAAACCAGCCACCTATATTGGAAAGCAGCAATATAGACAAATTCATTGGTGGATAATCCACAGGGAGTATTGATACATAAAACATAAACTATGAAGAGGAAGAAGTGGAAGAAGATTACAGTGTATACGCCCTGTCAGAAGGAACTCATACTGTATGATCAGCCGTAGGATCTACGTCCCACTAAAGTCTACTGACCATTTTGTTCAGGATGTTGCTATGCAAAAAAAGAGATTACAGAACAGCAAAACAATTAAAGAACAGACAACAGTCTAAACAGAGACATATCAAACAGTAATATTGGGTAGTTACAATCAGGTATATAAGGTATACCAAATATGTCGGGGAAAAAGCCCAAAAAGAAAAATGACATCTATATACAATTCCAAGACAAAATCCAGGCATATAGAACAGTTCACATAGTGGTTACTCACCCAATGGTGCAGGACAAATCCTGTATCAAAGGACAGGGGAAATATTTTTGAGATAGGGTGAAAGGGTCAATGTGAATAGTATGAGCTATATATCCAGAGGTCTAATTGTTTCTGGAAGTTATGGAAGAACTCTTATTGGATTGTGAGGATTTTGTCATACATACATGTGGATTGACTGAAGAAATCACTCACCAATTCTAGGTTGGGAGGGTGTTTTTCAGTAAATTGTAATGGCTAGTTTCGTGGACATCAAAAGATGTGCAACTACAGTTCTCCAGGAATAAGGAAAACTATCTATACCTATAAACAGAAGCAGCAGCTCAGGTTGGAGCGTGAGATTGCGTTTCGTCAATGTTGACATGATGTGTTGAACAGTCAACCATAGTGGGTGGATGTTTTTACATTCCCTCAGTATATGTAAAAGGGAACCTTACATCAGAAAGACTTATAGATGGTATAGAATGACCTCTGCCATTGGCTGGTAGTAAATGTTAACCCTCTGTCTCATTCCCATTTCAATATAGGAGAGGGTTTGGTGAAATTGGATTTGTCACTGCGAAGATTATAAAAAAAGGAAATTTCCCTAAGTCTCTGAGACAACAGTCCGAATATTATAAAACCTGGGCAATAAGAGAGTCTCCAGGAGGGGGTTTGTCTGTAAGAAGTCTCAGAGTTGCAAAAGTTGATAATATTCTCTATGTTGTATGTGAAATCGGACATATAAATATTAAAAAGAAAAATGACCCACTTGGTTATAAAGTTCATGTAGCATTCCAATTCCTTTATTGATTCAGGGTAAAAGATTCAAGAAAGGAATCTTATTCTCCCGGGAAAAACAGCGGCACATGGAACAACGGTAATGTTTATTGTTCAAAGTATTTCCAATGAGAAACTGCCATATGTTATAAGGAGTTTGGAAAGAGGTCAGGTTTGATGGGGCAGCGTTAAATTGCCAAAGAAATTTAATTAGTCGTAGATTAAGGGGGTCAGGGCCACTTAAATGGTGTTCTTCTTTGAACCTAATGTTTTTATAGCTTTTCCTGCCACCAATGAGATAGTTGGTCCAGGATACAGGCTCTAAAGTCGTCAGTAAGGTTTGGTGTTGAGGAAGTTATGGCTCAAAATATATTAGACTGAACTTTTAGACGAATGTTTCAACCAACACTCACTGCGGAAATTTATGCAGCTTCAGATCATATATTATATAGATATATTTATTGGAGAGAAGTAGAGACATTGCTTGTAGGCTCAAAAATACTCCTCTGAGGTTTATTAATCAAACAATTACAATAATATCTTTCAAAAGGGAAATAGGATTTCAGCCAATCATTTACAATTTAACAATAACTCTGATTCAGCCAATAGCATACAATGAGAATATTTCATATTGAGCAAATCACAGAAATACAACATGTTTCAAATGTAATTGTAATGACGGGGTAGGGAGACAGACAGGTGAGCCCTAATCTACCCGCCACTCAGTCCCTGCCTACTTGCAACGACCCGTCAAAGGCAACGGGGTACAACTAGGCGACGGTCCCTACGCTCAGTAAGTGCACGACAGACAAACAGACAAAGGTACACAGAAGCCAGGGAAACGGGCAGCTGCCCACAGAGACACCGTGAGCAACGAGAGTAGTGGACGAGCCGAATCAAACCAGGAGTGGACAAGGTACAAAACGCTGAGCAGGAGAGTGGTCAGTAAGCCAAGGTCAATAACAAGCAGAGGATCAGTAGTTCAAGCAGTAGCAGCAGAGCCAGGAAACAAGCAGAGCAGAATCACAGGCAAAGGAGGAACAGGAAAGGCAGGTATAAATAGACAGTGGGCGGGAGCTAGCTCCGTCTGGCCAGGCTGTGATAGGCTCTCCCACTCCTAAGCCTGCCATCCTGAGTGGTGGAAGATGGAGTCAGTCTCACAGACATAGGAGCAGGTGCAGACTGATTACCCACGGGCGTCGACACAGAAGCTGTGTCTGGCAGATCCTTTACAGTACCCCCCCCTTTTATGAGGGGCCACTGGACCCTTTCTAGGTGGACCTGGCTTATTGGGGAAACGAAGGTGGAACCTCCTGAGCAATACCCCAGCGTGAACATCCCGGGCTGGTACCCAAGTCCTCTCCTCAGGCCCGTATCCTCTCCAATGGACCAGGTACTGTAGTGAGCCTTGGACCATCCTGCTGTCCACAATCTTGGCCACCTCGAATTCTACCCCCTCAGGGGTGAGAACAGGGACCGGAGGTTTCCTCGAGGGAGCCAAGGACGGGGAGCAGCGTTTAAGGAGGAAGGCATGAAACACGTCGTGTACTCGAATAGACGGGGGCAACTCCAGTCGGAAGGAGACAGGGTTAAGGACTTCAATGACCTTGTACAGCCCTATAAACCGGGGAGCAAACTTCTTGGATGGGACTTTAAGGCACACATTTTTTGAAGATAGCCACACCAGATCCCCGACCACAAACAAGGGGTTAGCAGAATGTCTTCTATCTGCCTGAGTCTTTTGTATGCTCTGGGATGCCTCTAGGTTCTTCTGAACCTGGGCCCAGACTATGCACAGTTCCCAATGAACGACCTCTACCTCGGGATTGTTGGAACTACCAGGTGAAACGGAGGAGAACCGTGGATTAAACCCAAAATGACAGAAAAAGGGGGAGACCCCTGACGAGTTACTGACCCGGTTATTAAGGGAAAATTCGGCGAGGGGAATGAAGGAGACCCAATCATATTGACAGTCAGAGATAAAACACCTTAAATATTGTTCTAGAGACTGATTAGTCCTATCAGTTTGGCCATTAGTTTCAGGATGGAAGGCCGAGGAGAAGGACAGATCAATCTCCAACTTCTTACAGAAGGCTCTCCAAAACAATTAAACAAATTGTACCCCTCTGTCAGAAACAATATTGACAGGAACCCCATGGAGAAGCAGGATGTGTTTGACAAACAAGGTAGCTAAAGTCTTAGCATTGGGTAGTTTCTTGAGGGGCACAAAGTGGCACATCTTACTGAAGCGGTCTACTACAACCCACACCACCGACTTGCCTTGAGATGGAGGCAAATCGGTGATAAAATCCATGGAGATATGGGTCCAAGGACTCTGGGGAATGGGCAAAGAACATAGTAAGCCCGCTGGTCGGGACCTGGGAGTCTTGGACCTAGCACAAACTTCACAAGCGGCGACGTAGGCCTTAATGTCTTTAAGCAACCCAGGCCACCAATAGTTTCTGGCAATGAGGTGCTTGGTACCCAGGATGCCTGGATGGCCAGATAGTGCAGAGTCATGATTTTCCCTAAGTACCCTTAGCCGGAATTGCAGGGGAACAAACAGCTTGTTCTCAGGAAGGTTCCCGGGAGCTGAACCTTGATCAGCCGCAATTTCGGAGACTAAATCAGAATCAATAGAGGAAATTATTATACCTGGAGGCAATACACAAGCAGGATCTTCCTCCGAAAGAGGGCTGGCCATGAAGCTACGCGACAGTGCATCAGCCTTAATATTTTTAGACCCAGCCCTATAGGTGACCAAAAAGTTGAATCTGGTAAAAAATAACGCCCATCGAGCTTGTCTCGGGTTTAGCCTCCGGGCAGATTCTAGGAAAACCAGATTCTTGTGGTCGGTAAGGACCGTTACCTGGTGCCTAGCCCCCTCCAGGAAGTGGCGCCACTCTTCAAATGCCCATTTAATGGCTAAGAGTTCGCGGTTGCCAATATCATAGTTACTCTCAGTGGGCGAAAACTTCCTGGAGAAGTAGGCACAGGGACGGAGATGGGTGAGGGACCTGGTACCATGGGACAAGACAGCAACCACTCCCACCTCGGAGGCGTCAACCTCCACGATGAATGGCTCCATTTGTTTGGGCTGAACCAGTACTGGGGCCGAGATAAAGCACTTCTTAAGGACCTCAAAAGCCTGGACAGCCTCAGGAGGCCAGTGGAGGAGATCAGCACCTTTGCGAGTGAGATCCGTAAGAGGCTTAGCGATGACCGAGAAGTTAGCAATAAATCTCCTGTAATAATTAGCAAACCCCAGGAAGCACTGTAACGCCTTCAGGGAGGCAGGTTGGACCCATTCCGCCACAGCCTGGACCTTGGCGGGGTCCATGCGGAATTCATGAGGAGTGAGGATTTGACCCAAAAATGGTATCTCCTGCACCCCAAACACACATTTTTCGGTCTTATCAAACAGTTTGTTTTCCTGAAGGGCCTGGAGCACCTTCCTGACATGCTCAATGTGGGAGGACCAGTCCTTGGAAAACACAAGTATGTCATCAAGGTACACTACAAGAAATACCCCCAGGTAGTCTCTTAAAATCTCATTTATGAAATTCTGTAAGACAGCGGGAGTATCACACAACCCAAAGGGCATGACGAGGTATTCGAAATGACCTTCAGGCATGTTAAACGCAGTCTTCCACTCATCCCCCTCTTTAATGCGGATAAGGTTATAAGCCCCCCGTAGATCAAACTTAGAGAACCATTGGGCCCCCTGAACCTGATTGAATAGATCAGGAATCAAAGGAAGGGGGTACTGGTTCCTTACTGTGACCTTATTCAAGTTCCGGTAGTCAATGCACGGCCTAAGACCACCATCCTTCTTCCCTACGAAGAAGAAGCCAGCACCTAACGGAGAAGTAGAGGGGTGAATGTAACCCTTGGCCAGGCATTCCTGGATATACTCTCTCATGGCTTCACGTTCGGGACAAGAGACATTAAATATCCTACCCTTAGGGACCTTAGGTCCTGGTACCAAATCGATTGCGCAATCGTATTCTCTATGAGGAGATAACACTTCAGAGGCCTCCTTAGAGAAAACATCAGCGAAGTCCTGAATAAACTCAGGTAGAGTGTTCACCTCCTCAGGGAGAGAAATAGAATTAACAGAAAAACATGACGTCATGCATTCATTACCCCATTTGGTAAAATCCCCAGTATTCCAGTTAAACGTGGGATTATGCAACTGCAACCAGGGAAGGCCTAAAACCAAATCGGACAATAATCCCTGCATCACCAGTACAGAGCACTGCTCCAAATGCATGGAGCCAACAAGGAGTTCAAAAACAGGGGTATGCTGTGTAAAATAACCATTAGCAAGAGGAGTGGAGTCGATACCCACTACCGGGACAGGTTTTGGCAAATCAATGAATGGCATAGCTAGAGACATAGCAAATTCCACAGACATAATATTAGCAGAAGACCCTGAATCCACGAAGGCACTGACGGTAGCAGACCTACCACCAAAAGAGACCTGAAAGGAAAGCAATATTTTAGTAGGTTTCATATTTACGGGAAATACCTCTGCGCCCAAGTGACCTCCCCGATGATCACTTAGGCGCGGAAGTTTTCTGGCTGCTTATTCTTACGCCTAGGGCAGTTGTTCACTTGATGCTTGCCATCCCCACAGTAGAAGCAGAGACCATTTTTCCTGCGGAACTCTCTACGTTGTTGGGGGGACACGGAGGCCCCGAGTTACATAGGTACATCCGAGTCTTCCGTGGAAGAACGAAGCAACAAAACCTCGGGAGGCATCATGGGGGAGTCAGAGGAGAAGGCTCAAAAATGTTCAAGTCGTCGTTCCCTGAGACGTCGGTCAAGTCGTACCGCTAAAGCCATAACCTGATCTAGGGAGTCAGAAGAGGGATAGCTAACTAGCAGGTCTTTCAGGGTGTTCGACAGACCCAATCTAAACTGGCACCTTAAGGTAGGGTCATTCCACTGAGAAGCTACACACCACTTCCTAAAGTCAGAACAATACTCCTCAACAGGTCTCTTACCCTGACGTAAAGTCACCAGCTGACTCTCGGCAACGGCAGTCTTGTCAGTCTCGTCATAAATGAGCCCGAGAGCAGAAAAGAAAAGATCAACGGAGGAAAGTTTAGGGGCGTGTGGAGCCAAGGAGAAGGCCCATTCTTGGGGCCCGTCCTGGAGCCGGGACATAATTATACCCACCCGCTGGCTCTCAGAACCTGAGGAGTGGGGCTTTAAGCGAAAATAGAGCCTACAACTCTCACCGATAGAAAAGAGAAAAAAGTCTTCCGGTCCCCTGAGAACCGGTCGGGCAACTTGAGGTGGGGTTCAAGATGTGAGGTGGGGGGCACTACCAGGGTAGCATCATGCTGGTTGTCCCTCTGAGCCAGGGCTTGGACCTGTAGGGAGAGGCCCTGCATTTGCTGAGCCAGGGTCTCAAGGGGGTCCATAGTTGTGTCAGGGACCAGGGTAGACTAGGTATATGGGCCTGTGATTATGTAATGACGGGGTAGGGAGACAGACAGGTGAGCTCTAATCTACCCGCCACTCAGTCCTGCCTACTTGCAGTGACCCGTCCTAGGCGACGGGGTACAACTGGGCGACGGTCCCTACGCTCAGTAACTGCATGACAGACAAACAGACAAAGGTACACAGAAGCCAGGGAAACAGGGCAGCTGCCCACGGAGACACCGTGAGCAACGAGAGTAGTGAACGAGCCGAGTCAAACCAGGAGTGCACGAGGTACAAAACGCTGAGCAGGAGAGTGGTCAGTAAGCCAAGGTCAATAACAAGCAGAGGATCAGTAGCAGTAGCAGCAGAGCCAGGAAACAAGCAGAGCAGAATCACAGGCAAAGGAGGAACAGGAAAGGCAGGTATAAATAGACAGAGGGCGGGAGCTAGCTCCGGCTGGCCAGGCTGTGATAGGCTCTCCCACTCCTAAGCCTGCCATCCTGAGTGGTGGAAGATGGAGTCAGTCTCACACACATAGGAGCAGGTGCAGACTGATTACCCACGGGCGTCGACACAGAAGCTGTGTCTGGCAGATCCTTTAAAGTTATATTATAATTCTACAATAGATGTTTACGTAAGACTCGCATCATGCGAACGCACCCTACGGTATCCGACAGTGGTGAGTAGATGCGAGCGCTGGCTTCTCCTGGGGAGGAGGCTGGGGCCAGCGCTTGCCAACTTGTGGCTGCGCCTGTCAGGGGGAGAACGGAGCTGACAGCCCGCAGCCACGAACATGACAGTATGCCTCCTCTTACGCCCCCTCTTCCTGGGACTAGAGCGAGAGTGAAACTTTTTCAGAAGAGCAGCAGCATTGAGGTTCTCCTCCGGCTCCCAAGAACTCTCTTCAGAACCAAATCCCCTCCAATCCACCAAATAAAAGGTCTTTCCTCTCACTCTTTTGGTGTCTAGGATCTCTTGAACCTCAAAGGTGTCTGAAGGGCCGCAGGCGACAACCACAGGGCAAGGAGCATTGGTGTAGCGGTTCAGGACCACTGGCTTCAGGAGGGATACATGGAAGGAGTTGGGCATCTTGAGGGTAGGAGGCAGCCGAAGCTTATAGGCGACAGGGTTGATCTGTTGTAGGATCTCGAATGGTCCGAGGAACCTGGGAGCAAACTTGCATGACGGCACTCTTAATCGAATGTTCCTGGAGGACAGCCAGACCTTTGTGCCAGGAAGAAACTGAGGCAGTTCTCTTTTCCTTGGTTATAAAGTTCATATAGCATTGTTCATGTAGCGCGGCACTAGATCAGGATACAAGTATAGGATACAGGAACAGGAACACTGGGAGAAGAAAACACTAGGAAGCCCAATGCAAGACAGACTAGGAATCACAACAAAGCTGAGGCATAGAACTAGGGGGCTGGACCCCTCTTATAGTCCTGAGTACTCACGGGTCAAAGTTCATGAACGAAGTGAGGTGCGCGCGCTGCCCATTTAAGAGTAGGCACGAGCATGCGCGCGCACCCTATGGGATCCGGCAGTGGTGAGTAGAAACAAGCGCTGGCTTCCCCTGAGGAGGAGGCTGGGGCCAACGCTTGCCGACTCGTGGCTGCGGCTCTCAGGGGGAGAATGGAGATGACAGCCCGCAGCCACGGACATGACAGGGGGTGATATTACATTTATAGAGAAGCTGATATTACATTTATAGAGGAGGTGATATTAAATTATAGAGGAGGTGATATTACATTATAGAGGGGGTGATATTACATTATAGAAGAGGTGATATTACATTATAGAGGGGGAGATATTACATAGGAGGCGATATTACATTATAGAGGAGGTGATATTACATTATAGAGGGGGTGATATTACATTATAGAGGGGGTGATATTACATTATAGAGGAGGGGATATAACATTATAGAGGAGGCGATATTACATTATAGAGGGGGTGATATTACATTATAGAGGAGGCGATATTACATTATAGAGGAGGTGATATTACATTATAGAGGAGGCGATATTACATTATAGAGGAGGCGATATTACATTATAGAGGAGGTGATATTACATTATAGAGGAGGTGATATTACATTATAGAGGAGGTGATATTACATTATAGAGGAGGCGATATTACATTATAGAGGAGGTGATATTACATTATAGAGGGGGTGATATTACATTATAGAGGAGGTGATATTACATTATAGAGGAGGTGATATTACATTATAGAGGAGGTGATATTACATTATAGAGGAGGTGATATTACATTATAGAGGAGGTGATATTACATTATAGAGGAGGTGATATTACATTATAGAGGAGGCGATATTACATTATAGAGAAGGCGATATTACATTATAGAGGAGGTGATATTACATTATAGAGGAGGTGATATTACATTATAGAGGGGGTGATATTACATTATAGAGGAGGTGATATTACATTATAGAGGAGGTGATATTACATTATAGAGGAGGTGATATTACATTATAGAGGAGGTGATATTACATTATAGAGGAGGAGATATTACATTATAGAGGAGGTGATAATACATTATAGAGGAGGTGATATTACATTATAGAGGAGGTGATATTACATTATAGAGGAGGCGGTATTACATTATAGAGGGGGTGATATTACATTATAGAGGAGGTGATATTACATTATAGAGGAGGTGATATTACATTATAGAGGAGGGGATATTACATTATAGAGGAGATATTACATTATAGAGGAGGTGATATTACATTATAGAGGAGGTGATATTACATTATAGAGGGGGTGATATTACATTATAGAAGAGGTGATATTACATTATAGAAGAGGTGATATTACATTATAGAGGAGGTGATATTACATTATAGAGGAGGTGATATTACATTATAGAGGAGGTGATATTACATTATAGAGGAGGTGATATTACATTATAGAGGAGGTGATATTACATTATAGAGGAGGTGATATTACATTATAGAGGAGGTGATATTACATTATAGAGGTGGTGATATTACATTATAGAGGAGGCGATATTACATTATAGAAGAGGTGATATTACATTATAGAAGAGGTGATATTACATTATAGAGGAGGTGATATTACATTATAGAGGAGGTGATATTACATTATAGAGGAGGTGATATTACATTATAGAGGAGGTGATATTACATTATAGAGGAGGTGATATTACATTATAGAGGAGGTGATATTACATTATAGAGGTGGTGATATTACATTATAGAGGAGGCGATATTACATTATAGAGGGGGTGATATTACATTATAGAGGAGGTGATATTACATTATAGAGGTGATATTACATTATAGAGGGGGTGATATTACATTATAGAGGGGGTGATATTACATTATAGAGGAGGTGATATTACATTATAGAGGAGGTGATATTACATTATAGAGGAGGCGATATTACATTATAGAGGAGGCGATATTACATTATAGAGGAGGTGATATTACATTATAGAGGAGGTGATATTACATTATAGAGGGGGTGATATTACATTATAGAGGAGGTGATATTACATTATAGAGGAGGTGATATTACATTATAGAGGAGGTGATATTACATTATAGAGGAGGTGATATTACATTATAGAGGAGGAGATATTACATTATAGAGGAGGTGATAATACATTATAGAGGAGGTGATATTACATTATAGAGGAGGTGATATTACATTATAGAGGAGGCGATATTACATTATAGAGGGGGTGATATTACATTATAGAGGAGGTGATATTACATTATAGAGGCGGTGATATTACATTATAGAGGAGGTGATATTACATTATAGAGGAGGAGATATTACATTATAGAGGAGGAGATATTACATTATAGAGGAGGTGATATTACATTATAGAGGAGGTGATATTACATTATAGAGGGGGTGATATTACATTATAGAGGAGGTGATATTACATTATAGAGGAGGTGATATTACATTATAGAGGAGGTGATATTACATTATAGAGGGGTGATATTACATTATAGAGGAGGTGATATTACATTATAGAGGAGGTGATATTACATTATAGAGGAGGTGATATTACATTATAGAGGAGGTGATATTACATTATAGAGGGGGTGATATTACATTATAGAGGGGGTGATATTACATTATAGAGGGGGCGATATTACATTATAGAGGAGGTGATATTACATTATAGAGGAGGGGATATTACATTATAGAGGAGGTGATATTACATTATAGAGGAGGTGATATTACATTATAGAGGAGGTGATATTACATTATAGAGGTGATATTACATTATAGAGGGGGTGATATTACATTATAGAGGAGGTGATATTACATTATAGAGGAGGCGATATTACATTATAGAGGAGGTGATATTACATTATAGAGGAGGTGATATTACATTATAGAGGAGGTGATATTACATTATAGAGGGGGCGATATTACATTATAGAGGAGGTGATGTTACATTATAGAGGAGGTGATATTACATTATAGAGGAGGTGATATTACATTATAGAGGAGGTGATATTACATTATAGAGGAGGTGATATTACATTATAGAGGGGGTGATATTACATTATAGAGGAGGTGATATTACATTATAGAGGAGGTGATATTACATTATAGAGGAGGTGATATTACATTATAGAGGAGGTGATATTACATTATAGAGGGGGTGATATTACATTATAGAGGAGGTGATATTACATTATAGAGGAGGTGATATTACATTATAGAGGGGGTGATATTACATTATAGAGGAGGTGATATTACATTATAGAGGAGGTGATATTACATTATAGAGGAGGTGATATTACATTATAGAGGAGGTGATATTACATTATAGAGGAGGTGATATTACATTATAGAGGAGGTGATATTACATTATAGAGGAGGTGATATTACATTATAGAGGAGGTGATATTACATTATAGAGGAGGTGATATTACATTATAGAGGAGGTGATATTACATTATAGAGGAGGTGATATTACATTATAGAGGGGGTGATATTACATTATAGAGGAGGTGATATTACATTATAGAGGGGTGATATTACATTATAGAGGGGGTGATATTACTTTATAGAGGAGGTGATATTACATTATAGAGGAGGTGATATTACATTATAGAGGGGGTGATATTACAGTATAGAGGGGGTGATATTACATTATAGAGGAGGTGATATTACATTATAGAGGAGGTGATATTACATTATAGAGGTGATATTACATTATAGAGGGGGTGATATTACATTATAGAGGGGGTGATATTACATTATAGAGGAGGTGATATTACATTATAGAGGAGGTGATATTACATTATAGAGGAGGAGATATTACATTATAGAGGAGGTAATATTACATTATAGAGGAGGTGACATTACATTATAGAGGGGGTGATATTACATTATAGAGGGGGTGATATTACATTATAGAGGAGGTGATATTACATTATAGAGGAGGTGATATTACATTATAGAGGAGGAGATATTACATTATAGAGGAGGTAATATTACATTATAGAGGAGGTGATATTACATTATAGCGGTGGTGATATTACATTATAGAGGGGGTGATATTACATTATAGAGGAGGTGATATTACATTATAGAGGAGGTGATATTACATTATAGAGGAGGTGATATTACATTATACAGGAGGTGATATTACATTATAGAGGAGGTGATATGACATTATAGAGGGGGTGATATTACATTATAGAGGAGGTGATATTACATTATAGAGGAGGCGATATTACATTATAGAGAAGGCGATATTACATTATAGAGGAGGTGATATTACATTATAGAGGAGGTGATATTACATTATAGAGGGGGTGATATTACATTATAGAGGAGGTGATATTACATTATAGAGGAGGCGATATTACATTATAGAGGAGGTGATATTACATTATAGAGGAGGTGATATTACATTATAGAGGAGGAGATATTACATTATAGAGGAGGTGATAATACATTATAGAGGAGGTGATATTACATTATAGAGGAGGTGATATTACATTATAGAGGAGGCGATATTACATTATAGAGGGGGTGATATTACATTATAGAGGAGGTGATATTACATTATAGAGGAGGTGATATTACATTATAGATGAGGGGATATTACATTATAGAGGAGATATTACATTATAGAGGAGGTGATATTACATTATAGAGGAGGTGATATTACATTATAGAGGGGGTGATATTACATTATAGAGGAGGTGATATTACATTATAGAGGAGGTGATATTACATTATAGAGGAGGTGATATTACATTATAGAGGAGGTGATATTACATTATAGAGGAGGTGATATTACATTATAGAGGAGGTGATATTACATTATAGAGGAGGTGATATTACATTATAGAGGAGGTGATATTACATTATAGAGGAGGTGATATTACATTATAGAGGTGGTGATATTACATTATAGAGGAGGCGATATTACATTATAGAGGGGGTGATATTACATTATAGAGGAGGTGATATTACATTATAGAGGTGATATTACATTATAGAGGGGGTGATATTACATTATAGAGGGGGTGATATTACATTATAGAGGAGGTGATATTACATTATAGAGGAGGTGATATTACATTATAGAGGAGGCGATATTACATTATAGAGGAGGCGATATTACATTATAGAGGAGGTGATATTACATTATAGAGGAGGTGATATTACATTATAGAGGGGGTGATATTACATTATAGAGGAGGTGATATTACATTATAGAGGAGGTGATATTACATTATAGAGGAGGTGATATTACATTATAGAGGAGGTGATATTACATTATAGAGGAGGAGATATTACATTATAGAGGAGGTGATAATACATTATAGAGGAGGTGATATTACATTATAGAGGAGGTGATATTACATTATAGAGGAGGCGATATTACATTATAGAGGGGGTGATATTACATTATAGAGGAGGTGATATTACATTATAGAGGAGGTGATATTACATTATAGAGGAGGGGATATTACATTATAGAGGAGATATTACATTATAGAGGAGGTGATATTACATTATAGAGGAGGTGATATTACATTATAGAGGAGGGGATATTACATTATAGAGGAGGTGATATTACATTATAGAGGAGGTGATATTACATTATAGAGGAGGTGATATTACATTATAGAGGTGATATTACATTATAGAGGGGGTGATATTACATTATAGAGGAGGTGATATTACATTATAGAGGAGGCGATATTACATTATAGAGGAGGTGATATTACATTATAGAGGAGGTGATATTACATTATAGAGGAGGTGATATTACATTATAGAGGGGGTGATATTACATTATAGAGGAGGTGATATTACATTATAGAGGAGGTGATATTACATTATAGAGGGGGTGATATTACATTATAGAGGAGGTGATATTACATTATAGAGGAGGTGATATTACATTATAGAGGGGGTGATATTACATTATAGAGGAGGTGATATTACATTATAGAGGAGGTGATATTACATTATAGAGGAGGTGATATTACATTATAGAGGAGGTGATATTACATTATAGAGGAGGTGATATTACATTATAGAGGAGGTGATATTACATTATAGAGGAGGTGATATTACATTATAGAGGAGGTGATATTACATTATAGAGGTGATATTACATTATAGAGGAGGTGATATTACATTATAGAGGAGGTGATATTACATTATAGAGGTGATATTACATTATAGAGGAGGTGATATTACATTATAGAGGAGGTGATATTACATTATAGAGGAGGTGATATTACATTATAGAGGAGGTGATATTACATTATAGAGGAGGTGATATTACATTATAGAGGAGGTGATATTACATTATAGAGGTGGTGATATTACATTATAGAGGAGGCGATGTTACATTATAGAGGGGGTGATATTACATTATAGAGGAGGTGATATTACATTATAGAGGTGATATTACATTATAGAGGGGGCGATATTACATTATAGAGGGGGTGATATTACATTATAGAGGAGGTGATATTACATTATAGAGGAGGTGATATTACATTATAGAGGGGGTGATATTACATTATAGAGGAGGTGATATTACATTATAGAGGAGGTGATATTACATTATAGAGGGGGTGATATTACATTATAGAGGAGGTGATATTACATTATAGAGGAGGTGATATTACATTATAGAGGGGGTGATATTACATTATAGAGGAGGTGATATTACATTATAGAGGAGGTGATATTACATTATAGAGGAGGTGATATTACATTATAGAGGAGGTGATATTACATTATAGAGGAGGTGATATTACATTATAGAGGAGGTGATATTACATTATAGAGGAGGTGATATTACATTATAGAGGAGGTGATATTACATTATAGAGGTGATATTACATTATAGAGGAGGTGATATTACATTATAGAGGAGGTGATATTACATTATAGAGGTGATATTACATTATAGAGGAGGTGATATTACATTATAGAGGAGGTGATATTACATTATAGAGGAGGTGATATTACATTATAGAGGAGGTGATATTACATTATAGAGGAGGTGATATTACATTATAGAGGAGGTGATATTACATTATAGAGGTGGTGATATTACATTATAGAGGAGGCGATGTTACATTATAGAGGGGGTGATATTACATTATAGAGGAGGTGATATTACATTATAGAGGTGATATTACATTATAGAGGGGGCGATATTACATTATAGAGGGGGTGATATTACATTATAGAGGAGGTGATATTACATTATAGAGGAGGTGATATTACATTATAGAGGAGGTGATATTACATTATAGAGGAGGTGATATTACATTATAGAGGAGGTGATATTACATTATAGAGGAGGTGATATTACATTATAGAGGGGGTGATATTACATTATAGAGGGGGTGATATTACATTATAGAGGAGGTGATATTACATTATAGAGGAGGTGATATTACATTATAGAGGAGGTGATATTACATTATAGAGGGGGTGATATTACAGTATAGAGGGGGTGATATTACATTATAGAGGAGGTGATATTACATTATAGAGGAGGTGATATTACATTATAGAGGTGATATTACATTATAGAGGGGGTGATATTACATTATAGAGGGGGTGATATTACATTATAGAGGGGGTGATATTACATTATAGAGGAGGTGATATTACATTATAGAGGAGGTGATATTACATTATAGAGGAGGAGATATTACATTATAGAGGAGGTGATATTACATTATACAGGAGGTGATATTACATTATAGAGGAGGTGATATGACATTATAGAGGGGGTGATATTACATTATAGAGGAGGTGATATTACATTATAGAGGGGGTGATATTACATTATAGAGGGGGTGATATTACATTATAGAGGGGGTGATATTACATTATAGAGGAGGTGATATTACATTATAGAGGAGGTGATATTACATTATAGAGGGGGTGATATTACATTATAGAGGAGGTGATGTTACATTATAGAGGAGGTGATATTACATTATAGAGGGGGTGATATTACATTATAGAGGAGGTGATATTACATTATAGAGGAGGTGATGTTACATTATAGAGGAGGTGATATTACATTATAGAGTAGGTGATATTACATTATAGAGGAGGTGATATTACATTATAGAGGAGTGATATTACATTATAGAGGAGGTGATATTACATTATAGAGGAGGTGATATTACATTATAGAGGAGGTGATATTACATTATAGAGGGGGTGATATTACATTATAGAGGAGGTGATATTACATTATAGAGGAGGTGATATTACATTATAGAGGGGGTGATATTACATTATAGAGGAGGTGATATTACATTATAGAGGGGGTGATATTACATTATAGAGGAGGTGATATTACATTATAGAGGAGGTGATATTACATTATAGAGGAGGTGATATTACATTATAGAGGGGGTGATATTACATTATAGAGGAGGTGATATTACATTATAGAGGAGGTGATATTACATTATAGAGGGGGTGATATTACATTATAGAGGAGGTGATATTACATTATAGAGGAGGTGATATTACATTATAGAGGGGGTGATATTACATTATAGAGGAGGTGATATTACATTATAGAGGAGGTGATATTACATTATAGAGGAGGTGATATTATAGAGGAGGTGATATTACATTATAGAGGAGGTGATATTACATTATAGAGGAGGTGATATTACATTATAGAGGGGGTGATATTACATTATAGAGGAGGTGATATTACATTATAGAGGAGGTGATATTACATTATAGAGGAGGTGATATTACATTATAGAGGAGGTGATATTACATTATAGAGGAGGTGATATTACATTATAGAGGAGGAGATATTACATTATAGAGGGGGTGATATTACATTATAGAGGAGGTGATATTACATTATAGAGGAGGAGATATTACATTATAGAGGGGGAGATATTACATTATAGAGGGGTGATATTACATTATAGAGGAGGTGATATTACATTATAGAGGAGGAGATATTACATTATAGAGGGGTGATATTACATTATAGAGGAGGTGATATTACATTATAGAGGAGGCGATATTACATTATAGAGGAGGTGATATTACATTATAGAGGAGGTGATATTACATTATAGAGGAGGTGATATTACATTATAGAGGAGGTGATATTACATTATAGAGGAGGTGATATTACATTATAGAGGAGGTGATATTACATTATAGAGGGGGTGATATTACATTATAGAGGGGGTGATGTTACATTATAGAGGGGGTGATGTTACATTATAGAGGAGGTGATATTACATTATAGAGGAGGTGATATTACATTATAGAGGGGGTGATATTACATTATAGAGGGGGTGATATTACATTATAGAGGAGGTGATATTACATTATAGAGGAGGTGATATTACATTATAGAGGTGATATTACATTATAGAGGAGGTGATATTACATTATAGAGGAGGCGATATTACATTATAGAGGGGGTGATATTACATTATAGAGGGGGTGATGTTACATTATAGAGGAGGTGATATTACATTATAGAGGAGGTGATATTACATTATAGAGGGGGTGATATTACATTATAGAGGGGGTGATATTACATTATAGAGGAGGTGATATTACATTATAGAGGAGGTGATATTACATTATAGAGGAGGTGATATTAAATTATAGAGGAGGTGATATTACATTATAGAGGAGGTGATATTACATTATAGAGGAGGTGATATTACATTATAGAGGGGGTGATATTACATTATAGAGGAGGTGATATTACATTATAGAGGAGGTGATATTACATTATAGAGGAGGTGATATTACATTATAGAGGAGGTGATATTACATTATAGAGGAGGTGATATTACATTATAGAGGAGGTGATATTACATTATAGAGGAGGTGATATTACATTATAGAGGAGGAGATATTACATTATAGAGGGGGTGATGTTACATTATAGAGGAGGAGATATTACATTATAGAGGGGGTGATATTACATTATAGAGGGGGTGATATTACATTATAGAGGAGGTGATATTACATTATAGAGGAGGTGATGTTACATTATAGAGGAGGTGATATTACATTATAGAGGAGGTGATATTACATTATAGAGGAGGTGATATTACATTATAGAGGAGGTGATATTACATTATAGAGGAGGTGATGTTACATTATAGAGGAGGTGATATTACATTATAGAGGAGGTGATATTACATTATAGAGGGGTGATATTACATTATAGAGGGGCTGATATTACATTATAGAGGGGGTGATATTACATTATAGAGGAGGTGATATTACATTATAGAGGAGGTGATATTACATTATAGAGGAGGTGATATTACATTATAGAGGAGGTGATATTACATTATAGAGGAGGTGATATTACATTATAGAGGAGGTGATATTACATTATAGAGGAGGTGATATTACATTATAGAGGAGGTGATATTACATTATAGAGGAGGTGATATTACATTATAGAGGAGGTGATATTACATTATAGAGGGGGTGATATTACATTATAGAGGAGGTGATATTACATTATAGAGGAGGTGATATTACATTATAGAGGAGGTGATATTACATTATAGAGGAGGTGATATTACATTATAGAGGAGGAGATATTACATTATAGAGGAGGTGATAATACATTATAGAGGAGGTGATATTACATTATAGAGGAGGTGATATT
The DNA here is from genome assembly GCF_050947455.1 of Rhinoderma darwinii. Lineage (NCBI taxonomy): Eukaryota > Metazoa > Chordata > Amphibia > Anura > Rhinodermatidae > Rhinoderma > Rhinoderma darwinii. The sequence continues at coordinate 4,603,140 of NC_134690.1, read as the reverse complement.
ACATTATAGAGGAGGCGATATTACATTATAGAGGGGGTGATATTACATTATAGAGGAGGTGATATTACATTATAGAGGAGGCGATATTACATTATAGAGGGGGTGATGTTACATTATAGAGGAGGCGATGTTACATTATAGAGGAGGTGATATTACATTATAGAGGAGGTGATATTACATTATAGAGGAGGTGATATTACATTATAGAGGAGGTGATGTTACATTATAGAGGAGGTGATGTTACATTATAGAGGAGGTGATATTACATTATAGAGGAGGTGATATTACATTATAGAGGAGGTGATATTACATTATAGAGGAGTGATATTACATTATAGAGGAGGTGATATTACATTATAGAGGAGGTGATATTACATTATAGAGGAGGTGATATTACATTATAGAGGAGGTGATATTACATTATAGAGGGGGTGATATTACATTATAGAGGAGGTGATATTACATTATAGAGGAGGTGATATTACATTATAGAGGGGGTGATATTACATTATAGAGGGGGTGATATTACATTATAGAGGAGGTGATATTACATTATAGAGGAGGTGATATTACATTATAGAGGGGGTGATATTACATTATAGAGGAGGTGATATTACATTATAGAGGGGGTGATATTACATTATAGAGGAGGTGATATTACATTATAGAGGAGGTGATATTACATTATAGAGGGGGTGATATTACATTATAGAGGAGGTGATATTACATTATAGAGGGGGTGATATTACATTATAGAGGAGGTGATATTACATTATAGAGGAGGTGATATTACATTATAGAGGAGGTGATATTACATTATAGAGGGGGTGATATTACATTATAGAGGGGGTGATATTACATTATAGAGGAGGTGATATTACATTATAGAGGAGGTGATATTACATTATAGAGGGGGTGATATTACATTATAGAGGGGGTGATATTACATTATAGAGGAGGTGATATTACATTATAGAGGAGGTGATATTACATTATAGAGGGGGTGATATTACATTATAGAGGAGGTGATATTACATTATAGAGGGGGTGATATTACATTATAGAGGAGGTGATATTACATTATAGAGGAGGTGATATTACATTATAGAGGAGGTGATATTACATTATAGAGGGGGTGATATTACATTATAGAGGAGGTGATATTACATTATAGAGGAGGTGATATTACATTATAGAGGGGGTGATATTACATTATAGAGGAGGTGATATTACATTATAGAGGAGGTGATATTACATTATAGAGGAGGTGATATTACATTATAGAGGAGGTGATATTACATTATAGAGGAGGTGATATTACATTATAGAGGGGGTGATATTACATTATAGAGGAGGTGATATTACATTATAGAGGAGGTGATATTACATTATAGAGGAGGTGATATTACATTATAGAGGAGGTGATATTACATTATAGAGGAGGTGATATTACATTATAGAGGGGGTGATATTACATTATAGAGGAGGTGATATTACATTATAGAGGAGGTGATATTACATTATAGAGGAGGTGATATTATAGAGGAGGTGATATTACATTATAGAGGAGGTGATATTACATTATAGAGGAGGTGATATTACATTATAGAGGAGGTGATATTACATTATAGAGGAGGTGATATTACATTATAGAGGAGGCGATATTACATTATAGAGGAGGTGATATTACATTATAGAGGAGGTGATATTACATTATAGAGGGGGTGATATTACATTATAGAGGAGGTGATATTACATTATAGAGGAGGTGATATTACATTATAGAGGTGATATTACATTATAGAGGGGGTGATATTACATTATAGAGGAGGCGATATTACATTATAGAGGGGGTGATATTACATTATAGAGGAGGTGATATTACATTATAGAGGAGGTGATATTACATTATAGAGGTGATATTACATTATAGAGGGGGTGATATTACATTATAGAGGGGGTGATATTACATTATAGAGGAGGTGATATTACATTATAGAGGAGGTGATATTACATTATAGAGGAGGAGATATTACATTATAGAGGAGGTGATATTACATTATACAGGAGGTGATATTACATTATAGAGGAGGTGATATGACATTATAGAGGGGGTGATATTACATTATAGAGGAGGTGATATTACATTATAGAGGAGGCGATATTACATTATAGAGAAGGCGATATTACATTATAGAGGAGGCGATATTACATTATAGAGGAGGTGATATTACATTATAGAGGGGGTGATATTACATTATAGAGGAGGTGATATTACATTATAGAGGAGGTGATATTACATTATAGAGGAGGTGATATTACATTATAGAGGAGGAGATATTACATTATAGAGGAGGTGATAATACATTATAGAGGAGGTGATATTACATTATAGAGGAGGTGATATTACATTATAGAGGAGGCGATATTACATTATAGAGGGGGTGATATTACATTATAGAGGAGGTGATATTACATTATAGAGGAGGTGATATTACATTATAGAGGAGGTGATATTACATTATAGAGGAGGTGATATTACATTATAGAGGAGGTGATATTACATTATAGAGGAGGTGATATTACATTATAGAGGAGGTGATATTACATTATAGAGGAGGTGATATTACATTATAGAGGAGGTGATATTACATTATAGAGGAGGTGATATTACATTATAGAGGAGGGGATATTACATTATAGAGGGGGTGATATTACATTATAGAGGAGGTGATATTACATTATAGAGGAGGTGATATTACATTATAGAGGGGGTGATATTACATTATAGAGGAGGTGATATTACATTATAGAGGTGATATTACATTATAGAGGGGGTGATATTACATTATAGAGGGGGTGATATTACATTATAGAGGAGGTGATATTACATTATAGAGGAGGTGATATTACATTATAGAGGAGGCGATATTACATTATAGAGGAGGCGATATTACATTATAGAGGAGGTGATATTACATTATAGAGGAGGTGATATTACATTATAGAGGGGGTGATATTACATTATAGAGGAGGTGATATTACATTATAGAGGAGGCGATATTACATTATAGAGGAGGTGATATTACATTATAGAGGAGGTGATATTACATTATAGAGGAGGAGATATTACATTATAGAGGAGGTGATAATACATTATAGAGGAGGTGATATTACATTATAGAGGAGGTGATATTACATTATAGAGGAGGCGATATTACATTATAGAGGGGGTGATATTACATTATAGAGGAGGTGATATTACATTATAGAGGAGGTGATATTACATTATAGAGGAGGGGATATTACATTATAGAGGAGATATTACATTATAGAGGAGGTGATATTACATTATAGAGGAGGTGATATTACATTATAGAGGAGGGGATATTACATTATAGAGGAGGTGATATTACATTATAGAGGAGGTGATATTACATTATAGAGGAGGTGATATTACATTATAGAGGTGATATTACATTATAGAGGGGGTGATATTACATTATAGAGGAGGTGATATTACATTATAGAGGAGGCGATATTACATTATAGAGGAGGCGATATTACATTATAGAGGAGGTGATATTACATTATAGAGGAGGTGATATTACATTATAGAGGGGGTGATATTACATTATAGAGGAGGTGATATTACATTATAGAGGAGGTGATATTACATTATAGAGGGGGTGATATTACATTATAGAGGAGGTGATATTACATTATAGAGGAGGTGATATTACATTATAGAGGGGGTGATATTACATTATAGAGGAGGTGATATTACATTATAGAGGAGGTGATATTACATTATAGAGGAGGTGATATTACATTATAGAGGAGGTGATATTACATTATAGAGGAGGTGATATTACATTATAGAGGAGGTGATATTACATTATAGAGGGGGTGATATTACAGTATAGAGGGGGTGATATTACATTATAGAGGAGGTGATATTACATTATAGAGGAGGTGATATTACATTATAGAGGTGATATTACATTATAGAGGGGGTGATATTACATTATAGAGGGGGTGATATTACATTATAGAGGAGGTGATATTACATTATAGAGGAGGTGATATTACATTATAGAGGAGGAGATATTACATTATAGAGGAGGTGATATTACATTATCAGGAGGTGATATTACATTATAGAGGAGGATATTACATTATAGAGGAGGTGATATTACATTATAGAGGAGGTGATATTACATTATAGAGGAGGTGATATTACATTATAGAGGAGGTGATGTTACATTATAGAGGGGGTGATATTACATTATAGAGGTGGTGATATTACATTATAGAGGAGGTGATATTACATTATAGAGGAGGTGATATTACATTATAGAGGAGGATATTACATTATAGAGGAGGTGATATTACATTATAGAGGAGGTGATATTACATTATAGAGGAGGTGATATTACATTATAGAGGAGGTGATATTACATTATAGAGGAGGTGATGTTACATTATAGAGGAGGTGATATTACATTATAGAGGGGGTGATATTACATTATAGAGGAGGTGATATTACATTATAGAGGAGGTGATGTTACATTATAGAGGAGGTGATATTACATTATAGAGGAGGTGATATTACATTATAGAGGAGGTGATATTACATTATAGAGGAGTGATATTACATTATAGAGGAGGTGATATTACATTATAGAGGAGGTGATATTACATTATAGAGGAGGTGATATTACATTATAGAGGGGGTGATATTACATTATAGAGGGGGTGATATTACATTATAGAGGAGGTGATATTACATTATAGAGGAGTGATATTACATTATAGAGGAGGTGATATTACATTATAGAGGAGGTGATATTACATTATAGAGGAGGTGATATTACATTATAGAGGGGGTGATATTACATTATAGAGGGGGTGATATTACATTATAGAGGGGGTGATATTACATTATAGAGGTGATATTACATTATAGAGGGGGTGATATTACATTATAGAGGAGGTGATATTACATTATAGAGGGGGTGATATTACATTATAGAGGGGGTGATATTACATTATAGAGGAGGTGATATTACATTATAGAGGAGGTGATATTACATTATAGAGGAGGTGATATTACATTATAGAGGAGGTGATGTTACATTATAGAGGAGGTGATATTACATTATAGAGGAGGTGATATTACATTATAGAGGAGGTGATATTACATTATAGAGGGGGTGATATTACATTATAGAGGAGGTGATATTACATTATAGAGGGGGTGATATTACATTATAGAGGAGGATATTACATTATAGAGGAGGTGATATTACATTATAGAGGAGGTGATATTACATTATAGAGGAGGTGATATTACATTATAGAGGAGGTGATATTACATTATAGAGGAGGTGATATTACATTATAGAGGAGGTGATATTACATTATAGAGGGGGTGATATTACATTATAGAGGAGGTGATATTACATTATAGAGGAGGTGATATTACATTATAGAGGAGGATATTACATTATAGAGGAGGTGATATTACATTATAGAGGAGGTGATATTACATTATAGAGGAGGTGATATTACATTATAGAGGAGGTGATGTTACATTATAGAGGAGGTGATATTACATTATAGAGGAGGTGATATTACATTATAGAGGAGGTGATATTACATTATAGAGGGGGTGATATTACATTATAGCGGTGGTGATATTACATTATAGAGGAGGTGATATTACATTATAGAGGAGGTGATATTACATTATAGAGGAGGATATTACATTATAGAGGAGGTGATATTACATTATAGAGGAGGTGATATTACATTATAGAGGAGGTGATATTACATTATAGAGGAGGTGATATTACATTATAGAGGAGGTGATGTTACATTATAGAGGAGGTGATATTACATTATAGAGGGGGTGATATTACATTATAGAGGAGGTGATATTACATTATAGAGGAGGTGATGTTACATTATAGAGGAGGTGATATTACATTATAGAGGAGGTGATATTACATTATAGAGGAGGTGATATTACATTATAGAGGAGGTGATATTACATTATAGAGGGGGTGATATTACATTATAGAGGAGGTGATATTACATTATAGAGGAGGCGATATTACATTATAGAGGGGGTGATATTACATTATAGAGGAGGTGATATTACATTATAGAGGGGGTGATATTACATTATAGAGGGGGCGATATTACATTATAGAGGGGGTGATATTACATTATACAGGAGGTGATATTACATTATAGAGGAGGTGATATTACATTATAGAGGAGGTGATATTACATTATAGAGGGGGTGATATTACATTATAGAGGAGGTGATGTTACATTATAGAGGAGGTGATATTACATTATAGAGGAGGTGATATTACATTATAGAGGAGGTGATATTACATTATAGAGGAGGTGATATTACATTATAGAGGAGTGATATTACATTATAGAGGAGGTGATATTACATTATAGAGGAGGTGATATTACATTATAGAGGAGGTGATATTACATTATAGAGGGGGTGATGTTACATTATAGAGGGGGTGATATTACATTATAGAGGGGGTGATATTACATTATAGAGGTGGTGATATTACATTATAGAGGAGGTGATATTACATTATAGAGGAGGTGATATTACATTATAGAGGGGGTGATATTACATTATAGAGGAGGTGATATTACATTATAGAGGGGGTGATATTACATTATAGAGGAGGTGATATTACATTATAGAGGAGGTGATATTACATTATAGAGGAGGTGATATTACATTATAGAGGAGGTGATATTACATTATAGAGGAGGTGATATTACATTATAGAGGAGGTGATATTACATTATAGAGGAGGTGATATTACATTATAGAGGAGGTGATATTACATTATAGAGGAGGTGATATTACATTATAGAGGGGGTGATATTACATTATAGAGGAGGTGATATTACATTATAGAGGAGGCGATATTACATTATAGAGGGGGTGATATTACATTATAGAGGAGGTGATATTACATTATAGAGGAGGTGATATTACATTATAGAGGGGGTGATATTACATTATAGAGGAGGTGATATTATATTATAGAGGAGGTGATATTACATTATAGAGGAGGTGATATTACATTATAGAGGAGGTGATATTACATTATAGAGGAGTGATATTACATTATAGAGGAGGTGATATTACATTATAGAGGAGGTGATATTACATTATAGAGGAGGTGATATTACATTATAGAGGGGGTGATGTTACATTATAGAGGGGGTGATATTACATTATAGAGGGGGTGATATTACATTATAGAGGTGGTGATATTACATTATAGAGGAGGTGATATTACATTATAGAGGAGGTGATATTACATTATAGAGGGGGTGATATTACATTATAGAGGAGGTGATATTACATTATAGAGGGGGTGATATTACATTATAGAGGAGGTGATATTACATTATAGAGGAGGTGATATTACATTATAGAGGAGGTGATATTACATTATAGAGGAGGTGATATTACATTGTAGAGGAGGTGATATTACATTATAGAGGTGATATTACATTATAGAGGGGGTGATATTACATTATAGAGGTGATATTACATTATAGAGGGGGTGATATTACATTATAGAGGTGGTGATATTACATTATAGAGGAGGTGATATTACATTATAGAGGAGGTGATATTACATTATAGAGGGGGTGATATTACATTATAGAGGAGGTGATATTACATTATAGAGGGGGTGATATTACATTATAGAGGAGGTGATATTACATTATAGAGGAGGTGATATTACATTATAGAGGAGGTGATATTACATTATAGAGGAGGTGATATTACATTATAGAGGAGGTGATATTACATTGTAGAGGGGGTGATATTACATTATAGAGGTGGTGATATTACATTATAGAGGAGGTGATATTACATTATAGAGGAGGTGATATTACATTATAGAGGGGGTGATATTACATTATAGAGGAGGTGATATTACATTATAGAGGAGGTGATATTACATTATAGAGGAGGTGATATTACATTATAGAGGAGGTGATATTACATTATAGAGGGGGTGATATTACATTATAGAGGAGGTGATATTACATTATAGAGGAGGTGATATTACATTATAGAGGAGGTGATATTACATTATAGAGGAGGTGATATTACATTATAGAGGAGGTGATATTACATTATAGAGGAGGTGATATTACATTGTAGAGGGGGTGATATTACATTATAGAGGTGGTGATATTACATTATAGAGGAGGTGATATTACATTATAGAGGAGGTGATATTACATTATAGAGGGGGTGATATTACATTATAGAGGAGGTGATATTACATTATAGAGGAGGTGATATTACATTATAGAGGGGGTGATGTTAGATTTGAATCATAGGTTTTTATTTCTCTATTTTTACACCGTAACATCCTGAAGTGCGGCTTAGCTTATTTGTAAGCAGAATACCCAGGTCCTTCTCTTCTTCAGTTATCCCCGGCTTTATTCTATGTAGTGTATATGCATTAATATTATTATTTCAGCCTAGGTGCCTTACTTTACATATATCAACATGACATTTAATTTTCCATGTGATTGCCTATTCTGCCGCTTATCTAGGTCTTTCTTTAATATTTTATAGTCAAGCTGAGTTTTAAGTTTCCTACAAAGTTTTGCATCATCAGCAAAAACTGACGCCTTCTAATCAATCCCATCCACAAGGTCATTAATAAAGAGATAAAAAGACTCCCATGTGTGAATAGTATAACTCTTTTACTGGATGACGCGAGGGTATACTGAATTGATATAATTTTTTTTTAGAACTTATAGAAATTCGGGAAAAGTTAATTGTGGGCATATCTGTGTTTACGGATAATAGAGTAGTGACTATTTTTCTTCTCCCCTTTCCCTTTTTCCTTTCTAGCAGTTTGTATCTGAAAGTTCATCCTTCATAAAAAAAATTTTTTTTATATAATAAAGAAAGTAAAATAGATGCCCAAACTTAAGATGTTTCGGCCGAGTACTCGATTTTTGAAGGCCATACAGTATGTAAGATCTACACGTAGTGACATGGACGGAGGCTTCTCGCCTGGTTCATACTTACAAGATGCAATCTTCCAATTCTGGCCGAAAATTGACTAAAGGTGTTAAAGTTGATTCGGTCCTGTAGACCTGTAACACTCCACCAATCATCACATCGCCCTCCATGGAGAACTCCCGAGGGATGGCAGGCTCCTGTAAGAAGCACGCCGGATGCTTAGTGGTGTCCTCTGTGCTTTGAAACATAGAGAGAAGTACGATGGGTCTCAGGAAATTGAGCAGACCGTCCATCGAGTGAGGCTAGGGGGAGGTAAATACACGTCTGTGAGATGTACAATATTTTCACTACAACTTGTTGCTTTTCACATTCATTTTATGCTCACTTCATACTTTTTTATGATCATTTTCGGTTCAGACATGCAAACTATTTATATTATAAAACAAAAAGGGCGCAGACCCTCCAAGGAAACCTGTTTTGACTGGTTTGTACCTCTTCACTGGATCAGGTTCAGGATCATTTGGTCCTTCAGGACCAGACACAGCCATTTTTTTTCATCACAATTAGGCTTTTTGTTTGTAAAAAAATGTTACAAATATTTCCAGCTCATTTAACCCTAAGTAGCAATATGGGGATTTTTTTTAATTTCTTTTATTTCAATATTCTGTCAGACTTTTGGGGAATTTATTATTTTTTACACTATAGTTTTTCACAGTAAGTTGGGCGGTTACAGCAGCAACCTCCCGCTTCCAGCATTTCAAGACCACATATGATCACTGTATAGTCTGCAGGGCAATAATACTCTGCAGAGCGCTGTGTAGTACTGATATCTGACCACTATATCATCACTGTATGGTCTGCAGCATGATAATACTCTGTAGAGTGCTGTGTAGTACTGATATCTGACCACTATATCATCACTGTATGGTCTGCAGGGTGATAATACTCTGCAGAGTGCTGTGTAGAACCGGCATCTGACCATTATATGATCACTGTATAGTCTGCCGGGTGATAATACTCTGCAGAGAGCTGTGTAGTACTGGTATCTGACCACTATATGATCACTGTATAGTCTGCAGGGTGATAATACTCTGCAGAGTGCTGTGTAGTACTGGTATCTGACCACTATATAATCACTTTATGGTCTGTAGCGTGATAATACTCTGCAGAGCGCTGTGTAGTACAGGTATCTGACCTCTATATGATCACTATATATTCTGTAGCGTGATAATACTCTGCAGAGTGCTGTGTAGTACTGGTATCTGACCACTATATGATCACTGTATAGTCTGCAGGCTGATAATACTCTGTAGAGCGCTGTGTAGTACTGGTATCTGACCACTATATGATCACTGTATAGTCTGCAGGCTGATAATACTCTGCAGAGGGCTGTGTAGTACTGGTATCTGACCACTATATGATCACTGTATGGTCTGTAGGCTGATAATACTCTGCAGAGCGCTGTGTAGTACTGGTATCTGACCACTATATGATCACTGTATAGTTTGCAGGGTGATAATACTCTGCAGAGTGCTGTGTAGTACAGGTATCTGACCTCTATATGATCACTATATATTCTGTAGCGTGATAATACTCTGCAGAGTGCTGTGTAGTACTGGTATCTGACCACTATATGATCACTGTATAGTCTGCAGGCTGATAATACTCTGTAGAGCGCTGTGTTGTACTGATATCTGACCACTATATGATCACTGTATGGTCTGCAGGGTGATAATACTCTGCAGAGCTCTGCGTAGTACCGGTATCTGAGCACTATTTTATCACTGTATAGTCTGCAGCGTGATAATATTCTGCAGAGCGCTGTGTAGTACTGGTATCTGACCACTATATGATCACTGTATGGTCTGCAGGGTGATAATACTCTGTAGAGCGCTGTGTAGTACTGATATCTGACCACTATATGATCACTGTATGGTCTGTAGCGTGATAATACTCTGCAGAGCGCTGTTTAGTACTGGTATCTGACCACTATATGATCACTGTATAGTCTGCAGCATGATAATACTCTGTAGAGCGCTGTGTAGTACTTGTATCTGACGACTATATCATCAATGTATGGTCTGTAGCGTGATAATACTCTGCAGAGTGCTGTGCAGTACTGGCATCTGACCACTATATGATCACTGTATGGTCTGCAGGGTGATAATACTCTGCAGAGCGCTGTGTAGTACTGGTATCTGACCACTATATGATTACTGTATGGTCTGCAGCGTGATAATACTCTGCAGAGCGCTGTGTAGTACTGGTATCTGACCACTATATGATCACTTTATGGACTTCAGCGTGTTAATACTCTGCAGAGTGCTGTGTAGTACTGGTATCTGACCACTATATCATCACTGTATGGTCTGCAGGGTGATAATACTCTGCAGAGCGCTGTGTAGTACCGGTATCCGACCACTATATGATCTCTGTATAGTCTGCAGCGTGATAATACTCTGCAGAGCGCTGTGTAGTACTGGTATCTGACCACTATATGATCACTGTATAGTCTGCAGGGTGATAATACTCTGCAGAGCGCTGTGTAGTACTTGTATTTGACCACTATATTATAACTGTATAGTCTGCAGGGTGATAATACTCTGCAGAGTGCTGTGTAGAACCGGCATCTGACCATTATATGATCACTGTATAGTCTGCAGCGTGATAATACTCTGCAGAGCGCTGTGTAGTACTGGTATCTGACCACTATATGATCACTGTATAGTCTGCAGGGTGATAATACTCTGCAGAGCGTTGTATAGTACTGGTATCTGACCACTATATGATCACTGTATGGTCTGCAGCATGATAATACTCTGTAGAGCGCTGTGTATTACTTGTATCTGACGACTATATCATCAATGTATGGTCTGCATGTGATATTACTCTGCAGAGAGCTGTGTAGTACTGGTATCTGACCACTATATGATCACTGTATAGTCTGCAGCGTGATAATACTCTGCAGAGTGCTGTGTAGTACCGATATCTGACCACTATATCATCACTGTATGGTCTGTAGCATGATAATACTCTGCAGAGTGCTGTGTAGTACCGATATCTGACCACTATATGATCACTGTATGGTCTGTAGGGTGATAATACTCTGCAGAGCGCTGTGTAGTACTGATATCTGACCACTATATGATCACTGTATAATCTGCTGGGTGATAATACTCTGCAGAGCGCTGTGTAGTACCGGTATCTGACCACTATATGATCACTGTATAATATGCAGGGTGATAATACTCTGCAGAGCGCTGTGTAGATCCGGCATCTGACCATTATATGATCACTGTATGGTCTGCAGCGTGATAATACTCTGCAGAGTGCTGTGTAGCACTGATATCTGACCACTATATGATCACTGTATAATCTGCTGGGTGATAATACTCTGCAGAGCGCTGTGTAGTACCGGTATCTGACCACTATATGATCACTGTATGGTCTGCAGCGTGATAATACTCTGCAGAGTGCTGTGTAGCACTGATATCTGACCACTATATGATCACTGTATAATCTGCTGGGTGATAATACTCTGCAGAGCGCTGTGTAGTACCGGTATCTGACCACTATATGATCACTGTATAATATGCAGGGTGATAATACTCTGCAGAGCGCTGTGTAGATCCGGCATCTGACCATTATATGATCACTGTATAGTCTGCAGCGTGATAATACTCTGCAGAGCGTTGCATAGTACTGGTATCTGACCACTATATGATCACTGTATAGTCTGCAGGGTGATAATACTCTGCAGAGCGTTGTATAGTACTGGTATCTGACCACTATATGATCACTGTATGGTCTGCAGCATGATAATACTCTGTAGAGCGCTGTGTAGTACTGGTATCTGACGACTATATCATCAATGTATGGTCTGCAGCGTGATAATACTCTGCAGAGAGCTGTGTAGTACTGGTATCTGACCCCTATATGATCACTGTGGTCTGCAGGGTGATAATACTCTGCAAATCGCTGCGTAGTACTGGTATCTGACCACTATATAATCACTGTATAGTCTGCAGCATGATAATACTCTGCAGAGTGCTGTGTAGTACTGATATCTGACCACTTTATGATCACTGTATGATCTGTAGCGTGATAATACTCTGCAGAGGGCTGTGTAGTACTGGTATCTGACCACTATATGATCACTGTATGGTCTGCAGCGTGATAATACTCTGCAGAGTGCTGTCTAGTACCGATATCTGACCACTATATCATCACTGTATGGTCTGTAGCATGATAATACTCTGCAGAGCGCTGTGTAGTACTGGTATCTGACCACTATAAGATCACTGTATGCTCTGTAGCGTGATAATACACTGCAGAGTGCTGTATAGTACTGATATCTGACCACTATATGATCACTGTATGCTCTGTAGCGTGATAATACTCTGCAGAGAGCTGTGTAGTACTGACATCTGACCACTATATGATAACTGTATAGTCTGCAGAGTGATAATACTCTGCAGAGTGCTGTGTAGTACAGGTATCTGACCACTATATGATCACTCTATGTTCTGCAGGGTGATAATACTCTGCAGAGCGCTGTGTAGTACTGGTATCTGACCACTATATGATTACTGTATGGTCTGCAGCGTGATATTACTCTGCAGAGCGCTGTGTAGTACTGGTATCTGACCACTATATGATCACTGTATGGTCTGTAGCGTAATAATACTCTGCAGAGTGCTGTGTTGTACTGATATCTGACCACTATATGATCACTGTATGGTCTGCAGGGTGATAATACTCTGCAGAGCGCTGTGTAGTACCGGTATCTGACCACTATATGATCTCTGTATAGTCTGCAGCGTGATAATACTCTGCAGAGTGCTGTGGAGCACTGATATCTGACCACTATATCATCACTGTATGGTCTGCAGAGTGATAATACTCTGCAGAGCGCTGTGTAGTACCGGTATCTGACCACTATATGATCACTGTATGGTCTGCAGCGTGATAATACTCTGCAGAGCGCTGTGTAGTACTGGTATCTGACCACTATATGATCACTGTATAGTCTGCAGGGTGATAATACTCTGCAGAGCGCTGTGTAGTACTGGTATCTGACCACTATATGATCACTGTATAGTCTGCAGGGTGATAATACTCTGCAGAGCGCTGTGTAGTACTTGTATTTGACCACTATATGATAACTGTATAGTCTGCAGGGTGATAATACTCTGCAGAGCGCTGTGTAGAACCGGCATCTGACCATTATATGATCACTGTATAGTCTGCAGCGTGATAATACTCTGCAGAGCGGTGTATAGTACTGGTATCTGACCACTATATGATCACTGTATGGTCTGCAGGGTGATAATACTCTGCAGAGTGCTGTGTTGTACTGATATCTGACCACTATATGATCACTGTATAGTCTGCAGGGTGATAATACTCTGCAGAGCGCTGTGTAGTACTGGTATCTGACCACTATATGATCACTGTATAGTCTGCAGCATGATAATACTCTGTAGAGCGCTGTGTAGTACTTGTATCTGACGACTATATCATCAATGTATGGTCTGTAGCGTGATAATACTCTGCAGAGTGCTGTGTAGTACTGGCATCTGACCACTATATGATCACTGTATGGTCTGCAGGGTGATAATACTCTGCAGAGCGCTGTGTAGTACTGGTATCTGACCACTATATGATTACTGTATGGTCTGCAGCGTGATAATACTCTGCAGAGCGCTGTGTAGTACTGGTATCTGACCACTATATGATCACTTTATGGTCTTCAGCGTGTTAATACTCTGCAGAGTGCTGTGTAGTACTGGTATCTGACCACTATATCATCACTGTATGGTCTGCAGGGTGATAATACTCTGCAGAGCGCTGTGTAGTACCGGTATCCGACCACTATATGATCTCTGTATAGTCTGCAGCGTGATAATACTCTGCAGAGTGCTGTGGAGCACTGATATCTGACCACTATATCATCACTGTATGGTCTGCAGAGTGATAATAGTCTGCAGAGCGCTGTGTAGTATTGGTATCTGACCACTATATGATTACTTTATGGTCTGCAGCGTGTTAATACTCTGCAGAGTGCTGTGTAGTACTGGTATCTGACCACTATATGATCACTGTATGGTCTGCAGGGTGATAATACTCTGCAGAGCGCTGTGTAGTACCGGTATCTGACCACTATATGATCTCTGTATAGTCTGCAGCGTGATAATACTCTGCAGAGTGCTGTGGAGCACTGATATCTGACCACTATATCATCACTGTATGGTCTGCAGAGTGATAATACTCTGCAGAGCGCTGTGTAGTACCGGTATCTGACCACTATATGATCACTGTATGGTCTGCAGCGTGATAATACTCTGCAGAGCGCTGTGTAGTACTGGTATCTGACCACTATATGATCACTGTATAGTCTGCAGGGTGATAATACTCTGCAGAGCGCTGTGTAGTACTGGTATCTGACCACTATATGATCACTGTATAGTCTGCAGGGTGATAATACTCTGCAGAGCGCTGTGTAGTACTTGTATTTGACCACTATATGATAACTGTATAGTCTGCAGGGTGATAATACTCTGCAGAGCGCTGTGTAGAACCGGCATCTGACCATTATATGATCACTGTATAGTCTGCAGCGTGATAATACTCTGCAGAGCGGTGTATAGTACTGGTATCTGACCACTATATGATCACTGTATGGTCTGCAGGGTGATAATACTCTGCAGAGTGCTGTGTTGTACTGATATCTGACCACTATATGATCACTGTATAGCCTGCAGGGTGATAATACTCTGCAGAGCACTGTGTAGTACTGGTATCTGACCACTATATGATCACTGTATAGTCTGCAGCATGATAATACTCTGTAGAGCGCTGTGTAGTACTTGTATCTGACGACTATATCATCAATGTATGGTCTGTAGCGTGATAATACTCTGCAGAGTGCTGTGCAGTACTGGCATCTGACCACTATATGATCACTGTATGGTCTGCAGGGTGATAATACTCTGCAGAGCGCTGTGTAGTACTGGTATCTGACCACTATATGATTACTGTATGGTCTGCAGCGTGATAATACTCTGCAGAGCGCTGTGTAGTACTGGTATCTGACCACTATATGATCACTTTATGGTCTTCAGCGTGATAATACTCTGTAGAGCGCTGTGTAGTACTGGTATCTGACCACTAAATCATCACTGTATGGTCTGCAGGGTGATAATACTCTGCAGAGCGCTGTGTAGTACCGGTATCCGACCACTATATGATCTCTGTATAGTCTGCAGCGTGATAATACTCTGCAGAGCGCTGTGTAGTACTGGTATCTGACCACTATATCATCACTGTATGGTCTGCAGGGTGATAATACTCTGCAGAGCGCTGTGTAGTACTGGTATCTGACCACTATATCATCACTGTATGGTCTGCAGGGTGATAATACTCTGCAGAGTGCTGTGTAGTACTGGTATCTGACCACTATATGATCACTGTATAGTCTGCAGGGTGATAATACTCTGCAGAGCGCTGTGTAGTACTTGTATTTGACCACTATATTATAACTGTATAGTCTGCAGGGTGATAATACTCTGCAGAGTGCTGTGTAGAACCGGCATCTGACCATTATATGATCACTGTATAGTCTGCAGCGTGATAATACTCTGCAGAGCGTTGTATAGTACTGGTATCTGACCACTATATGATCACTGTATAGTCTGCAGGGTGATAATACTCTGCAGAGCGTTGTATAGTACTGGTATCTGACCACTATATGATCACTGTATGGTCTGCAGCATGATAATACTCTGTAGAGCGCTGTGTAGTACTTGTATCTGACGACTATATCATCAATGTATGGTCTGCATGTGATAATACTCTGCAGAGAGCTGTGTAGTACTGGTATCTGACCACTATATGATCACTGTATAGTCTGCAGCGTGATAATACTCTGCAGAGTGCTGTGTAGTACCGATATCTGACCACTATATCATCACTGTATAGTCTGTAGTGTGATAATACTCTGCAGAGCGCTGTGTAGTACTGGTATCTGACCACTATATGATCACTGTATGGTCTGCAGGGTGATAATACTCTGCAGAGTGCTGTGTAGTACTGGTATCTGACCACTATATGATCACTGTATAGTCTGTAATGTGATAATACTCTGCAGAGTGCTGTGTAGTACTGGTATCTGACCACTATATGATCACTGTATGGTCTGCAGCGTGATAATACTCTGCAGAGTGCTGTGTAGCACTGATATCTGACCACTATATGATCACTGTATGGTCTACAGGGTGATAATACTGTGCAGAGTGCTGTGTAGTACTGATATCTGACCACAATATGATCACTGTATAATCTGCTGGGTGATAATACTCTGCAGAGCGCTGTGTAGTACCGGTATCTGACCACTATATGATCACTGTATAATATGCAGGGTGATAATACTCTGCAGAGCGCTGTGTAGATCCGGCATCTGACCATTATATGATCACTGTATAGTCTGCAGCGTGATAATACTCTGCAGAGCGTTGCATAGTACTGGTATCTGACCACTATATGATCACTGTATAGTCTGCAGGGTGATAATACTCTGTAGAGCGCTGTGTAGTACTGGTATCTGACGACTATATCATCAATGTATGGTCTGCAGCGTGATAATACTCTGCAGAGCGCTGTGTAGTACTGGTATCTGACCACTATATAATCACTGTATAGTCTGCAACATGATAATACTCTGCAGAGTGCTGTGTAGTACTGATATCTGACCACTTTATGATCACTGTATGATCTGTAGCGTGATAATACTCTGCAGAGCGCTGTGTAGTACCGGTATCTGACCACTATTTGATCTCTGTATAGTCTGCAGCGTGATAATACTCTGCATAGTGCTGTGTAGTACTGATATCTGACCACTATATGATCACTGTATAATCTGCAGGGTGATAATACTTTGCAGAGCGCTGTGTAGTCCTGGTATCTGACCACTATATGATTACAGTATGGTCTGCAGCGTGATAATACTCTGCAGAGCGCTGTGTAGTACTGGTATCTGACCACTATATCATCACTGTATGGTCTGTAGCGTAATAATACTCTGCAGAGCGCTGTGTAGTACTGGTATCTGACCACTATATAATCACTGTATAGTCTGCAACATGATAATACTCTGCAGAGTGCTGTGTAGTACTGATATCTGACCACTTTATGATCACTGTATGATCTGTAGCGTGATAATACTCTGCAGAGGGCTGTGTAGTACTGGTATCTGACCACTATATGATCACTGTATGGTCTGCAGCGTGATAATACTCTGCAGAGTGCTGTCTAGTACCGATATCTGACCACTATATCATCACTGTATTGTCTGTAGCATGATAATACTCTGCAGAGTGCTGTGTAGCACTGATATCTGACCACTATATGATCACTGTATGGTCTACAGGGTGATAATACTCTGCAGAGCGCTGTGTAGTACTGGTATCTGACCACTATAAGATCACTGTATGCTCTGTAGCGTGATAATACACTGCAGAGTGCTGTGTAGTACTGACATCTGACCACTATATGATAACTGTATAGTCTGCAGAGTGATAATACTCTGCAGAGTGCTGTGTAGTACAGGTATCTGACCACTATATGATCACTCTATGTTCTGCAGGGTGATAATACTCTGCAGAGCGCTGTGTAGTACTGGTATCTGACCACTATATGATTACTGTATGGTCTGCAGCGTGATATTACTCTGCAGAGCGCTGTGTAGTACTGGTATCTGACCACTATATGATCACTGTATGGTCTGTAGCGTAATAATACTCTGCAGAGTGCTGTGTTGTACTGATATCTGACCACTATATGATCACTGTATGGTCTGCAGGGTGATAATACTCTGCAGAGCGCTGTGTAGTACCGGTATCTGACCACTATTTGATCTCTGTATAGTCTGCAGCGTGATAATACTCTGCATAGTGCTGTGTAGTACTGATATCTGACCACTATATGATCACTGTATAATCTGCAGGGTGATAATACTTTGCAGAGCGCTGTGTAGTCCTGGTATCTGACCACTATATGATTACAGTATGGTCTGCAGCGTGATAATACTCTGCAGAGCGCTGTGTAGTACCGGTATCTGAGCACTATTTTATCACTGTATAGTCTGCAGCGTGATAATATTCTGCAGAGCGCTGTGTAGTACTGGTATCTGACCACTATATGATCACTGTATGGTCTGCAGGGTGATAATACTCTGTAGAGCGCTGTGTAGTACTGATATCTGACCACTATATGATCACTGTATGGTCTGTAGCGTGATAATACTCTGCAGAGCGCTGTTTAGTACTGGTATCTGACCACTATATGATCACTGTATAGTCTGCAGCATGATAATACTCTGTAGAGCGCTGTGTAGTACTTGTATCTGACGACTATATCATCAATGTATGGTCTGTAGCGTGATAATACTCTGCAGAGTGCTGTGCAGTACTGGCATCTGACCACTATATGATCACTGTATGGTCTGCAGGGTGATAATACTCTGCAGAGCGCTGTGTAGTACTGGTATCTGACCACTATATGATTACTGTATGGTCTGCAGCGTGATAATACTCTGCAGAGCGCTGTGTAGTACTGGTATCTGACCACTATATGATCACTTTATGGACTTCAGCGTGTTAATACTCTGCAGAGTGCTGTGTAGTACTGGTATCTGACCACTATATCATCACTGTATGGTCTGCAGGGTGATAATACTCTGCAGAGCGCTGTGTAGTACCGGTATCCGACCACTATATGATCTCTGTATAGTCTGCAGCGTGATAATACTCTGCAGAGCGCTGTGTAGTACTGGTATCTGACCACTATATGATCACTGTATAGTCTGCAGGGTGATAATACTCTGCAGAGCGCTGTGTAGTACTTGTATTTGACCACTATATTATAACTGTATAGTCTGCAGGGTGATAATACTCTGCAGAGTGCTGTGTAGAACCGGCATCTGACCATTATATGATCACTGTATAGTCTGCAGCGTGATAATACTCTGCAGAGCGCTGTGTAGTACTGGTATCTGACCACTATATGATCACTGTATAGTCTGCAGGGTGATAATACTCTGCAGAGCGTTGTATAGTACTGGTATCTGACCACTATATGATCACTGTATGGTCTGCAGCATGATAATACTCTGTAGAGCGCTGTGTATTACTTGTATCTGACGACTATATCATCAATGTATGGTCTGCATGTGATATTACTCTGCAGAGAGCTGTGTAGTACTGGTATCTGACCACTATATGATCACTGTATAGTCTGCAGCGTGATAATACTCTGCAGAGTGCTGTGTAGTACCGATATCTGACCACTATATCATCACTGTATGGTCTGTAGCATGATAATACTCTGCAGAGTGCTGTGTAGTACCGATATCTGACCACTATATGATCACTGTATGGTCTGTAGGGTGATAATACTCTGCAGAGCGCTGTGTAGTACTGATATCTGACCACTATATGATCACTGTATAATCTGCTGGGTGATAATACTCTGCAGAGCGCTGTGTAGTACCGGTATCTGACCACTATATGATCACTGTATAATATGCAGGGTGATAATACTCTGCAGAGCGCTGTGTAGATCCGGCATCTGACCATTATATGATCACTGTATGGTCTGCAGCGTGATAATACTCTGCAGAGTGCTGTGTAGCACTGATATCTGACCACTATATGATCACTGTATAATCTGCTGGGTGATAATACTCTGCAGAGCGCTGTGTAGTACCGGTATCTGACCACTATATGATCACTGTATGGTCTGCAGCGTGATAATACTCTGCAGAGTGCTGTGTAGCACTGATATCTGACCACTATATGATCACTGTATAATCTGCTGGGTGATAATACTCTGCAGAGCGCTGTGTAGTACCGGTATCTGACCACTATATGATCACTGTATAATATGCAGGGTGATAATACTCTGCAGAGCGCTGTGTAGATCCGGCATCTGACCATTATATGATCACTGTATAGTCTGCAGCGTGATAATACTCTGCAGAGCGTTGCATAGTACTGGTATCTGACCACTATATGATCACTGTATAGTCTGCAGGGTGATAATACTCTGCAGAGCGTTGTATAGTACTGGTATCTGACCACTATATGATCACTGTATGGTCTGCAGCATGATAATACTCTGTAGAGCGCTGTGTAGTACTGGTATCTGACGACTATATCATCAATGTATGGTCTGCAGCGTGATAATACTCTGCAGAGAGCTGTGTAGTACTGGTATCTGACCCCTATATGATCACTGTGGTCTGCAGGGTGATAATACTCTGCAAATCGCTGCGTAGTACTGGTATCTGACCACTATATAATCACTGTATAGTCTGCAGCATGATAATACTCTGCAGAGTGCTGTGTAGTACTGATATCTGACCACTTTATGATCACTGTATGATCTGTAGCGTGATAATACTCTGCAGAGGGCTGTGTAGTACTGGTATCTGACCACTATATGATCACTGTATGGTCTGCAGCGTGATAATACTCTGCAGAGTGCTGTCTAGTACCGATATCTGACCACTATATCATCACTGTATGGTCTGTAGCATGATAATACTCTGCAGAGCGCTGTGTAGTACTGGTATCTGACCACTATAAGATCACTGTATGCTCTGTAGCGTGATAATACACTGCAGAGTGCTGTATAGTACTGATATCTGACCACTATATGATCACTGTATGCTCTGTAGCGTGATAATACTCTGCAGAGAGCTGTGTAGTACTGACATCTGACCACTATATGATAACTGTATAGTCTGCAGAGTGATAATACTCTGCAGAGTGCTGTGTAGTACAGGTATCTGACCACTATATGATCACTCTATGTTCTGCAGGGTGATAATACTCTGCAGAGCGCTGTGTAGTACTGGTATCTGACCACTATATGATTACTGTATGGTCTGCAGCGTGATATTACTCTGCAGAGCGCTGTGTAGTACTGGTATCTGACCACTATATGATCACTGTATGGTCTGTAGCGTAATAATACTCTGCAGAGTGCTGTGTTGTACTGATATCTGACCACTATATGATCACTGTATGGTCTGCAGGGTGATAATACTCTGCAGAGCGCTGTGTAGTACCGGTATCTGACCACTATATGATCTCTGTATAGTCTGCAGCGTGATAATACTCTGCAGAGTGCTGTGGAGCACTGATATCTGACCACTATATCATCACTGTATGGTCTGCAGAGTGATAATACTCTGCAGAGCGCTGTGTAGTACCGGTATCTGACCACTATATGATCACTGTATGGTCTGCAGCGTGATAATACTCTGCAGAGCGCTGTGTAGTACTGGTATCTGACCACTATATGATCACTGTATAGTCTGCAGGGTGATAATACTCTGCAGAGCGCTGTGTAGTACTGGTATCTGACCACTATATGATCACTGTATAGTCTGCAGGGTGATAATACTCTGCAGAGCGCTGTGTAGTACTTGTATTTGACCACTATATGATAACTGTATAGTCTGCAGGGTGATAATACTCTGCAGAGCGCTGTGTAGAACCGGCATCTGACCATTATATGATCACTGTATAGTCTGCAGCGTGATAATACTCTGCAGAGCGGTGTATAGTACTGGTATCTGACCACTATATGATCACTGTATGGTCTGCAGGGTGATAATACTCTGCAGAGTGCTGTGTTGTACTGATATCTGACCACTATATGATCACTGTATAGTCTGCAGGGTGATAATACTCTGCAGAGCGCTGTGTAGTACTGGTATCTGACCACTATATGATCACTGTATAGTCTGCAGCATGATAATACTCTGTAGAGCGCTGTGTAGTACTTGTATCTGACGACTATATCATCAATGTATGGTCTGTAGCGTGATAATACTCTGCAGAGTGCTGTGTAGTACTGGCATCTGACCACTATATGATCACTGTATGGTCTGCAGGGTGATAATACTCTGCAGAGCGCTGTGTAGTACTGGTATCTGACCACTATATGATTACTGTATGGTCTGCAGCGTGATAATACTCTGCAGAGCGCTGTGTAGTACTGGTATCTGACCACTATATGATCACTTTATGGTCTTCAGCGTGTTAATACTCTGCAGAGTGCTGTGTAGTACTGGTATCTGACCACTATATCATCACTGTATGGTCTGCAGGGTGATAATACTCTGCAGAGCGCTGTGTAGTACCGGTATCCGACCACTATATGATCTCTGTATAGTCTGCAGCGTGATAATACTCTGCAGAGTGCTGTGGAGCACTGATATCTGACCACTATATCATCACTGTATGGTCTGCAGAGTGATAATAGTCTGCAGAGCGCTGTGTAGTATTGGTATCTGACCACTATATGATTACTTTATGGTCTGCAGCGTGTTAATACTCTGCAGAGTGCTGTGTAGTACTGGTATCTGACCACTATATGATCACTGTATGGTCTGCAGGGTGATAATACTCTGCAGAGCGCTGTGTAGTACCGGTATCTGACCACTATATGATCTCTGTATAGTCTGCAGCGTGATAATACTCTGCAGAGTGCTGTGGAGCACTGATATCTGACCACTATATCATCACTGTATGGTCTGCAGAGTGATAATACTCTGCAGAGCGCTGTGTAGTACCGGTATCTGACCACTATATGATCACTGTATGGTCTGCAGCGTGATAATACTCTGCAGAGCGCTGTGTAGTACTGGTATCTGACCACTATATGATCACTGTATAGTCTGCAGGGTGATAATACTCTGCAGAGCGCTGTGTAGTACTGGTATCTGACCACTATATGATCACTGTATAGTCTGCAGGGTGATAATACTCTGCAGAGCGCTGTGTAGTACTTGTATTTGACCACTATATGATAACTGTATAGTCTGCAGGGTGATAATACTCTGCAGAGCGCTGTGTAGAACCGGCATCTGACCATTATATGATCACTGTATAGTCTGCAGCGTGATAATACTCTGCAGAGCGGTGTATAGTACTGGTATCTGACCACTATATGATCACTGTATGGTCTGCAGGGTGATAATACTCTGCAGAGTGCTGTGTTGTACTGATATCTGACCACTATATGATCACTGTATAGCCTGCAGGGTGATAATACTCTGCAGAGCACTGTGTAGTACTGGTATCTGACCACTATATGATCACTGTATAGTCTGCAGCATGATAATACTCTGTAGAGCGCTGTGTAGTACTTGTATCTGACGACTATATCATCAATGTATGGTCTGTAGCGTGATAATACTCTGCAGAGTGCTGTGCAGTACTGGCATCTGACCACTATATGATCACTGTATGGTCTGCAGGGTGATAATACTCTGCAGAGCGCTGTGTAGTACTGGTATCTGACCACTATATGATTACTGTATGGTCTGCAGCGTGATAATACTCTGCAGAGCGCTGTGTAGTACTGGTATCTGACCACTATATGATCACTTTATGGTCTTCAGCGTGATAATACTCTGTAGAGCGCTGTGTAGTACTGGTATCTGACCACTAAATCATCACTGTATGGTCTGCAGGGTGATAATACTCTGCAGAGCGCTGTGTAGTACCGGTATCCGACCACTATATGATCTCTGTATAGTCTGCAGCGTGATAATACTCTGCAGAGCGCTGTGTAGTACTGGTATCTGACCACTATATCATCACTGTATGGTCTGCAGGGTGATAATACTCTGCAGAGCGCTGTGTAGTACTGGTATCTGACCACTATATCATCACTGTATGGTCTGCAGGGTGATAATACTCTGCAGAGTGCTGTGTAGTACTGGTATCTGACCACTATATGATCACTGTATAGTCTGCAGGGTGATAATACTCTGCAGAGCGCTGTGTAGTACTTGTATTTGACCACTATATTATAACTGTATAGTCTGCAGGGTGATAATACTCTGCAGAGTGCTGTGTAGAACCGGCATCTGACCATTATATGATCACTGTATAGTCTGCAGCGTGATAATACTCTGCAGAGCGTTGTATAGTACTGGTATCTGACCACTATATGATCACTGTATAGTCTGCAGGGTGATAATACTCTGCAGAGCGTTGTATAGTACTGGTATCTGACCACTATATGATCACTGTATGGTCTGCAGCATGATAATACTCTGTAGAGCGCTGTGTAGTACTTGTATCTGACGACTATATCATCAATGTATGGTCTGCATGTGATAATACTCTGCAGAGAGCTGTGTAGTACTGGTATCTGACCACTATATGATCACTGTATAGTCTGCAGCGTGATAATACTCTGCAGAGTGCTGTGTAGTACCGATATCTGACCACTATATCATCACTGTATAGTCTGTAGTGTGATAATACTCTGCAGAGCGCTGTGTAGTACTGGTATCTGACCACTATATGATCACTGTATGGTCTGCAGGGTGATAATACTCTGCAGAGTGCTGTGTAGTACTGGTATCTGACCACTATATGATCACTGTATAGTCTGTAATGTGATAATACTCTGCAGAGTGCTGTGTAGTACTGGTATCTGACCACTATATGATCACTGTATGGTCTGCAGCGTGATAATACTCTGCAGAGTGCTGTGTAGCACTGATATCTGACCACTATATGATCACTGTATGGTCTACAGGGTGATAATACTGTGCAGAGTGCTGTGTAGTACTGATATCTGACCACAATATGATCACTGTATAATCTGCTGGGTGATAATACTCTGCAGAGCGCTGTGTAGTACCGGTATCTGACCACTATATGATCACTGTATAATATGCAGGGTGATAATACTCTGCAGAGCGCTGTGTAGATCCGGCATCTGACCATTATATGATCACTGTATAGTCTGCAGCGTGATAATACTCTGCAGAGCGTTGCATAGTACTGGTATCTGACCACTATATGATCACTGTATAGTCTGCAGGGTGATAATACTCTGTAGAGCGCTGTGTAGTACTGGTATCTGACGACTATATCATCAATGTATGGTCTGCAGCGTGATAATACTCTGCAGAGCGCTGTGTAGTACTGGTATCTGACCACTATATAATCACTGTATAGTCTGCAACATGATAATACTCTGCAGAGTGCTGTGTAGTACTGATATCTGACCACTTTATGATCACTGTATGATCTGTAGCGTGATAATACTCTGCAGAGCGCTGTGTAGTACCGGTATCTGACCACTATTTGATCTCTGTATAGTCTGCAGCGTGATAATACTCTGCATAGTGCTGTGTAGTACTGATATCTGACCACTATATGATCACTGTATAATCTGCAGGGTGATAATACTTTGCAGAGCGCTGTGTAGTCCTGGTATCTGACCACTATATGATTACAGTATGGTCTGCAGCGTGATAATACTCTGCAGAGCGCTGTGTAGTACTGGTATCTGACCACTATATCATCACTGTATGGTCTGTAGCGTAATAATACTCTGCAGAGCGCTGTGTAGTACTGGTATCTGACCACTATATAATCACTGTATAGTCTGCAACATGATAATACTCTGCAGAGTGCTGTGTAGTACTGATATCTGACCACTTTATGATCACTGTATGATCTGTAGCGTGATAATACTCTGCAGAGGGCTGTGTAGTACTGGTATCTGACCACTATATGATCACTGTATGGTCTGCAGCGTGATAATACTCTGCAGAGTGCTGTCTAGTACCGATATCTGACCACTATATCATCACTGTATTGTCTGTAGCATGATAATACTCTGCAGAGTGCTGTGTAGCACTGATATCTGACCACTATATGATCACTGTATGGTCTACAGGGTGATAATACTCTGCAGAGCGCTGTGTAGTACTGGTATCTGACCACTATAAGATCACTGTATGCTCTGTAGCGTGATAATACACTGCAGAGTGCTGTGTAGTACTGACATCTGACCACTATATGATAACTGTATAGTCTGCAGAGTGATAATACTCTGCAGAGTGCTGTGTAGTACAGGTATCTGACCACTATATGATCACTCTATGTTCTGCAGGGTGATAATACTCTGCAGAGCGCTGTGTAGTACTGGTATCTGACCACTATATGATTACTGTATGGTCTGCAGCGTGATATTACTCTGCAGAGCGCTGTGTAGTACTGGTATCTGACCACTATATGATCACTGTATGGTCTGTAGCGTAATAATACTCTGCAGAGTGCTGTGTTGTACTGATATCTGACCACTATATGATCACTGTATGGTCTGCAGGGTGATAATACTCTGCAGAGCGCTGTGTAGTACCGGTATCTGACCACTATTTGATCTCTGTATAGTCTGCAGCGTGATAATACTCTGCATAGTGCTGTGTAGTACTGATATCTGACCACTATATGATCACTGTATAATCTGCAGGGTGATAATACTTTGCAGAGCGCTGTGTAGTCCTGGTATCTGACCACTATATGATTACAGTATGGTCTGCAGCGTGATAATACTCTGCAGAGCGCTGTGTAGTACTGGTATCTGACCACTATATGATCACTGTATGGTCTGTAGCGTAATAATACTCTGCAGCGTGCTGTGTTGTACTGATATCTGACCACTATATGATCACTGTATGGTCTGCAGGGTGATAATACTCTGCAGAGCGCTGTGTAGTACAGGTATCTGACCTCTATATGATCACTATATATTCTGTAGCGTGATAATACTCTGCAGAGCGCTGTGTAGTATTGGTATCTGACCACTATATGATTACTTTATGGTCTGCAGCGTGTTAATACTCTGCAGAGTGCTGTGTAGTACTGGTATCTGACCACTATATCATCACTGTATGGTCTGCAGAGTGATAATACTCTGCAGAGCGCTGTGTAGTACCGGTATCTGACCACTATATGATCTCTGTATAGTCTGCAGCGTGATAATACTCTGCAGAGTGCTGTGGAGCACTGATATCTGACCACTATATCATCACTGTATGGTCTGCAGAGTGATAATACTCTGCAGAGCGCTGTGTAGTACCGGTATCTGACCACTATATGATCACTGTATGGTCTGCAGCGTGATAATACTCTGCAGAGCGCTGTGTAGTACTGGTATCTGACCACTATATGATCACTGTATAGTCTGCAGGGTGATAATACTCTGCAGAGCGCTGTGTAGTACTGGTATCTGACCACTATATGATCACTGTATAGTCTGCAGGGTGATAATACTCTGCAGAGCGCTGTGTAGTACTTGTATTTGACCACTATATGATAACTGTATAGTCTGCAGGGTGATAATACTCTGCAGAGCGCTGTGTAGAACCGGCATCTGACCATTATATGATCACTGTATAGTCTGCAGCGTGATAATACTCTGCAGAGTGCTGTGTAGCACTGATATCTGACCACTATATGATCACTGTATGGTCTACAGGGTGATAATACTGTGCAGAGTGCTGTGTAGTACTGATATCTGACCACAATATGATCACTGTATAATCTGCTGGGTGATAATACTCTGCAGAGCGCTGTGTAGTACCGGTATCTGACCACTATATGATCACTGTATAATATGCAGGGTGATAATACTCTGCAGAGCGCTGTGTAGATCCGGCATCTGACCATTATATGATCACTGTATAGTCTGCAGCGTGATAATACTCTGCAGAGCGTTGCATAGTACTGGTATCTGACCACTATATGATCACTGTATAGTCTGCAGGGTGATAATACTCTGTAGAGCGCTGTGTAGTACTGGTATCTGACGACTATATCATCAATGTATGGTCTGCAGCGTGATAATACTCTGCAGAGCGCTGTGTAGTACTGGTATCTGACCACTATATAATCACTGTATAGTCTGCAACATGATAATACTCTGCAGAGTGCTGTGTAGTACTGATATCTGACCACTTTATGATCACTGTATGATCTGTAGCGTGATAATACTCTGCAGAGGGCTGTGTAGTACTGGTATCTGACCACTATATGATCACTGTATGGTCTGCAGCGTGATAATACTCTGCAGAGTGCTGTCTAGTACCGATATCTGACCACTATATCATCACTGTATTGTCTGTAGCATGATAATACTCTGCAGAGTGCTGTGTAGCACTGATATCTGACCACTATATG
This sequence comes from Rhinoderma darwinii, assembly GCF_050947455.1. Classification (NCBI taxonomy): domain Eukaryota; kingdom Metazoa; phylum Chordata; class Amphibia; order Anura; family Rhinodermatidae; genus Rhinoderma; species Rhinoderma darwinii. Next base: position 4,574,028 of record NC_134690.1, on the reverse strand, counting down.
ATCACTGTATGGTCTACAGGGTGATAATGCTCTGCAGAGCGCTGTGTAGTACTGGTATCTGACCACTATAAGATCACTGTATGCTCTGTAGCGTGATAATACACTGCAGAGTGCTGTGTAGTACTGACATCTGACCACTATATGATAACTGTATAGTCTGCAGAGTGATAATACTCTGCAGAGTGCTGTGTAGTACTGGTATCTGACCACTATATGATCACTGTATAGTCTGCAGGGTGATAATCCTCTGCAGAGCGCTGTGTAGTACTGGTATCTGACCACTATATGATCACTGTATAGTCTGCAGCGTGATAATACTCTGCAGAGCGCTGTGTAGTACTGGTATCTGACCACTATAGGATCACTTCATAGTCTGCAGCGTGATAATACACTGCAGAGTGCTGTATAGTACTGGTATCTGACCACTATATGATCACTGTATAGTCTGCAGCGTGATAATACTCTGCAGAGTGCAGTGTAGTACTGGTATCTGACCACTATATGATCACTGTATGGTCTGCAGCATGATAATACTCTGTAGAGCGCTGTGTAGTACTGATATCTGACCACTATATGATCACTGTATGGTCTGTAGCATGATAATACTCTGCAGAGTGCTGTGTAGTACTCTTATCTGACCACTATATGATCACTGTATGCTCTGCAGCATGATAATACTCTGTAGAGCGCTGTGTAGTACTGATATCTGACCACTATATGATCACTGTATGGTCTGTAGCATGATAATACTCTGCAGATCGCGGTGTAGTACTGGTATCTGACCACTATATGATCACTGTATGGTCTGTAGCGTGATAATACTCTGCAGAGTGCTGTGTAGTACTTGTATCTGACCACTATATGATCACTCTATGGTCTGTAGGGTGATATTACTCTGCAGAGCACTGTGTAGTACTGATATCTGACCACTATAAGATCACTGTATGCTCTGTAGCGTGATAATACTCTGCAGAGTGCTGTGTTGTACTGATATCTGACCACTATATGATCACTGTATGGTCTGCATGGTGATAATACTCTGCAGAGCGCTGTGTAGTACCGGTATCTGACCACTATTTGATTTCTGTATAGTCTGCAGCGTGATAATACTCTGCAGAGTGCTGTGTAGTACTGATATCTGACCACTATATGATCACTGTATAATCTTCAGGGTGATAATACTCTGCAGAGCGCTGTGTAGTACTGGTATCTGACCACTATATGATTACTGTATGGTCTGCAGCGTGATAATACTCTGCAGAGCGCTGTGTAGTACTGGTATCTGACCACTATATGATCACTGTATGGTCTGTAGCATAATAATACTCTGCAGCGTGCTGTATTGTACTGATATCTGACCACTATATGATCACTGTATGGTCTGCATGGTGATAATACTCTGCAGAGTGCTGTGTAGTACTGGTATCTGACCTCTATATGATCACTATATAGTCTGTAGCGTGATAATTCTCTGCAGAGCGCTGTGTAGTACTGGTATCTGACCACTATATGATCACTGTATGGTCTGCAGGGTGATAATACTCTGCAGAGCGCTGTGTAGTACCGGTACCTGACCACTATATGATCTCTGTATAGTCTGCAGCGTGATAAATACTCTGCAGAGAACTGTGTAGTACTGATATCTGACCACTATTTGATCTCTGTATAGTCTGCAGCGTGATAATACTCTGTAGAGTGCTGTGTAGTACAGGTCTCTGACCACTATATGATCACTGTATAGTCTGCAGCATGATAATACTCTGCAGAGTGCTGTGTTGTACTGGTATCTGACCACTATATGATCACTGTATAGTCTGCAGGGTGATAATACTCTGCAGAGTGCTGTGTAGTACTTGTATTTGACCACTATATGATAACTGTATGGTCTTCAGCGTGTTAATACTCTGCAGAGTGCTGTGTAGTACTGGTATCTGACCACTATATCATCACTGTATGGTCTGCAGGGTGATAATACTCTGCAGAGCGCTGTGTAGTACCGGTATCTGACCACTATATGATCACTGTATAGTCTGCAGGGTGATAATACTCTGCAGAGCGCTGTGTAGTACTTGTATTTGACCACTATATGATAACTGTATAGTCTGCAGGGTGATAATACTCTGCAGAGCGCTGTGTAGAACCGGCATCTGACTATTATATGATCACTGTATAGTCTGCAGCGTGATAATACTCTGCAGAGTGCTGTGTAGTACTGGTATCTGACCACTATATGATCACTGTATGGTCTGCAGGGTGATAATACTCTGCAGAGTGCTGTGTTGTACTGATATCTGACCACTATATGATCACTGTATAATCTGCAGAGTGATAATACTCTGCAGAGTGCTGTGTAGTACTGTTATCTGACCACTATATGATTACTGTATGGTCTGCAGCGTGATAATACTCTGCAGAGCGCTGTGTAGTACTGGTATTTGACCTCTATATGATCACTGCATGGTCTGTAGCATAATAATACTCTGCAGCGTGCTGTATTGTACTGATATCTGACCACTATATGATCACTGTATAGTCTGCAGGGTGATAATACTCTGCACAGCACTGCGTAGTACTGATATCTGACCACTATATGATCATTGTATAGTCTGCAGTGTGATAATACTCTGCAGAGCGCTGTGTAGTACTGGTATCTGACCACTATATCATCACTGTATGGTCTGTGGCGTGATAATACTCTGCAGAGTGCTGTGTAGTACTGGTATCTGACCACTATATCATCACTGTATGATCTGTAGCGTGATAATACTCTGCAGAGCGCTGTGTAGTACCGGTATCTGACCACTATATGATCTCTGTATAGTCTGCAGGGTGATAATACTCTGCAGAGCGCTGTGTAGTACTTGTATTTGACCACTATATGATAACTGTATGGTCTTCAGCGTGTTAATACTCTGCAGAGTGCTGTGTAGTACTGGTATCTGACCACTATATCATCACTGTATGGTCTGCAGGGTGATAATACTCTGCAGAGTGCTGTGTAGTACCGGTATCTGACCACTATATGATCACTGTATAGTCTGCAGGGTGATAATACTCTGCAGAGCGCTGTGTAGTACTTGTATTTGACCACTATATGATAACTGTATAGTCTGCAGGGTGATAATACACTGCAGAGCGCTGTGTAGAACCGGCATCTGACCATTATATGATCACTGTATAGTCTGCAGCGTGATAATACTCTGCAGAGCGTTGTATAGTACTGGTATCTGACCACTATATGATCACTGTATAGTCTTCAGGGTGATAATACTCTGCAGAGCGCTGTGTAGTACTGGTATCTGACCACTATATGATCACTGTATGGTCTGCAGGGTGATAATACTCTGCAGAGTGCTGTGTAGTACTGGTATCTGACCACTATATGATCACTGTATGGTCTGCAGGGTGATAATACTCTGAGGAGTGCTGTGTTGTACTGATATCTGACCACTATATGATCACTGTATAGTCTGCAGCGTAATAATACTCTGCAGAGTGCTGTGTAGTACCGGTATCTGACCACTATATGATAACTGTATAGTCTGCAGGGTGATAATACTCTGCAGAGCGCTGTGTAGAAACGGCATCTGTCCATTATATGATCACTGTATAGTCTGCAGCGTGATAATACTCTGCAGAGCGTTGTATAGTACTGGTATCTGACCACTATATGATCACTGTATAGTCTTCAGGGTGATAATACTCTGCAGAGCGCTGTGTAGTACTGGTATCTGACCACCATATGATCACTGTATGGTTTGCAGCATGATAATACTCTGTAGAGCGCTGTGTAGTACTGGTATCTGACGACTATATCATCAATGTATGGTCTGCAGGGTGATAATACTCTGCAAATCGCTGCGTAGTACTGATATCTGACCACTATATAATCACTGTATAGTCTGCAACATGATAATACTCTGCAGAGTGCTGTGTAGTACTGATATCTGACCAATATATAATCACTGTATGATCTGTAGCGTGATAATACTCTGCAAAGGGCTGTGTAGTACTGGTATCTGACCACTATATGATCACTGTATAGTCTGCAGGGTGATAATACTCTGCAGAGCGCTGTGTAGTACTGGTATCTGACCACTATATGATCACTGTATAGTCTGCAGGGTGATAATACTCTGCAGAGTGCTGTGTTGTACTGGTATCTGACCACTATATGATCACTGTATAGTTTGCAGGGTGACAATACTCTGCAGAGTGCTGTGTAGTACCGGTATCTGACCACTATATGATCACTGTATAGTCTGCAGGGTGATAATCCTCTGCAGAGCGCTGTGTAGTACTGGTATCTGACCACTATATGATCTCTGTATAGTCTGCAGCGTGATAATACTCTGCAGAGCGCTGTGTAGTACTGGTATCTGACCACTATATGATCACTGTATAGTCTGCAGCGTGATAATACTCTGCAGAGTGCTGTGTAGTACTGGTATCTGACCACTATATGATCACTGTATGGTCTGCAGCATGATAATACTCTGTAGAGCACTGTGTAGTACTGATATCTGACCACTATATGATCACTGTATGGTCTGTAGCATGATAATACTCTGCAGAGCGCTGTGTAGTACTCTTATCTGACCACTATATGATCACTGTATGGTCTGCAGCATGATAATACTCTGTAGAGCGCTGTGTAGTACTGATATCTGACCACTATATGATCACTGTATGGTCTGTAGCATGATAATACTCTGGAGATCGCTGTGTAGTACTGGTATCTGACCACTATATGATCACTGTATGGTCTGTAGCGTGATAATACTCTGCAGAGCGCTGTGTAGTTCTGGTATCTGACTACTATATGATCACTGTATGGTCTGTAGCGTGATAATACTTTGCAGAGTGCTGTGTAGTACTGGTATCTGACCACTATATCATCACTCTATGGTCTGTAGGGTGATAAGACTCTGCAGAGCACTGTGTAGTACTGATATCTGATCACTATAAGATCACTGTATGCTCTGTAGCGTGATAATACTCTGCAGAGTGCTGTGTTGTACTGATATCTGACCACTATATGATCACTGTATGGTCTGCAGCATGATAATACTCTGTAGAGCGCTGTGTAGTACTGACATCTGACCACTATATGATAACTGTATAGTCTGCAGAGTGATAATACTCTGCAGAGTGCTGTGTAGTACAGGTCTCTGACCACTATATGATCACTGTATGTTCTGCAGGGCGATAATACTCTGCAGAGCCCTTTGTAGTACTGGTATCTGACCACTATATGATTACTGTATGGTCTGCAGCGTGATAATACTCTGCAGATCTGTGTAGTACTGATATCTGACCACTATATGATCACTGTATAATCTGCAGGGTGATAATACTTTGCAGAGCGCTGTGTAGTACTGGTATCTGACCACTATATGATTACTGTATGGTCTGCAGCGTGATAATACTCTGCAGAGCGCTGTGTAGTACTGGTATCTGACCACTATATGATCACTGTATGGTCTGTAGCGTAATAATACTCTGCAGAGTGCTATGTTGTACTGATATCTGACCACTATATGATCACTGTATGGTCTGCAGGGTGATAATACTCTGCAGAGCGCTGTGTAGTACCGGTATCTGACCACTCTTTGATCTCTGTATAGTCTGCAGCGTGATAATACTCTGCAGAGTGCTGTGTAGTACTGATATCTGACCACTATATGATCACTGTATAATCTGCAGGGTGATAATACTCTGCAGAGCGCTGTGTAGTACTGGTATCTGACCACTATATGAACACTTTATGGTCTTCAGCGTGTTAATACTCTGCAGAGTGCTGTGTAGTACCGGTATCTGACCACTATATGATCTCTGTATAGTCTGCAGCGTGATAAATACTCTGCAGAGAGCTGTGTAGTACTGATATCTGACCACTATTTGATCTCTGTATAGTCTGCAGCGTGATAATACTCTGCAGAGTGCTGTGTAGTACAGGTCTCTGACCACTATATGATCACTGTATAGTCTGCAGCATGATAATACTCTGCAGAGTGCTGTGTTGTACTGGTATCTGACCACTATATGATCACTGTATAGTCTGCAGGGTGATAATACTCTGCAGAGCGCTGTGTAGTACTGGTATCTGACCACTATATCATCACTGTATGGTCTGCAGGGTGATAATACTCTGCAGAGCGCTGTGTAGTACAGGTATCTGACCTCTATATGATCACTATATAGTCTGTAGCGTGATAATACTCTGCAGAGCGCTGTGTAGTACTTGTATTTGACCACTATATGATAACTGTATAGTCTGCAGGGTGATAATACTCTGCAGAGCGCTGTGTAGATCCGGCATCTGACCATTATATGATCACTGTATAGTCTGCAGCGTGATAATACTCTGCAGAGCGTTGCATAGTACTGGTATCTGACCACTATATGATCACTGTATAGTCTGCAGCATGATAATACTCTGCAGAGTGCTGTGTAGTACTGATATCTGACCACTATATGATCACTGTATGATCTGTAGCGTGATAATACTCTGCAGAGGGCTGTGTAGTACTGGTATCTGACCACTATATAATCACTGTATAGTCTGCAGCATGATAATACTCTGCAGAGTGCTGTGTAGTACCGATATCTGACCACTATATCATCACTGTATGGTCTGTAGCATGATAATACTCTGCAGAGCGCTGTGTAATACTGATATCTGACCACTATATGATCACTGTATGGTCTACAGGGTGATAATACTCTGCAGAGCGCTGTGTAGTACTGGTATCTGACCACTATATGATTACTGTATAGTCTGCAGGGTGATAATACTCTGCAGAGTGCTGTGTAGTACTGATATCTGACCACTATATGATCACTGTATAATCTGCAGGGTGATAATACTCTGCAGAGCGCTATGTAGTACTGGTATCTGACCACTATAAGATCACTGTATGGTCTGCAGCGTGATAATACACTGCAGAGTGCTGTGTAGTACTGACATCTGACCACTATATGATAACTGTATAGTCTGCAGAGTGATAATACTCTGCAGAGTGCTGTGTAGTACAGGTATCTGACCACTATATGATCACTGTATGTTCTGCAGGGTGATAATACTCTGCAGAGCGCTGTGTAGTACTTGTATCTGACCACTATATGATCACTGTATAGTCTGCAGCGTGATAATACTCTGCAGAGCGCTGTGTAGTACTGACATCTGACCACTATATGATAACTGTATAGTCTGCAGAGTGATAATACTCTGCAGCGTGCTGTGTAGTACTGGTATCTGACCACTATATGATCACTGTATGGTCTGCAGCATGATAATACTCTGCAGAGCACTGTGTAGTACTGGTATCTGACCACTATATGATTACTGTATGGTCTGCAGCGTGATAATACTCTTCAGAGCGCTGTGTAGTACTGGTATCTGACCACTATATGATCACTGTATGGTCTGTAGCGTAATAATACTCTGCAGAGTGCTGTGTTGTACTGATATCTGACCACTATATGATCACTGTATGGTCTGCAGGGTGATAATACTCTGCAGAGCGCTGTGTAGTACCGGTATCTGACCACTATTTGATCTCTGTATAGTCTGCAGCGTGATGATACTCTGCAGAGTGCTGTGTATTACTGATATCTGACCACTATATGATCACTGTATAATCTGCAGGGTGATAATACTTTGCAGAGCGCTGTGTAGTACTGGTATCTGACCACTATATGATCACTGTATGGTCTGCAGGGTGATAATACTCTGCAGAGCGCTGTGTAGTACTGGTATCTGACCACTATATCATCACTGTATGGTCAGCAGCATGATAATACTCTGCAGCGTGCTGTGTTGTACTGATATCTGACCACTATATGATCACTGTATGGTCTGCCGGGTGATAATACTCTGCAGAGCGCTGTGTAGAAACGGCATCTGTCCATTATATGATCACTGTATAGTCTGCAGCGTGATAATACTCTGCAGAGCGCTGTGTAGTACTGGTATCTGACCACCATATGATCACTGTATGGTTTGCAGCATGATAATACTCTGTAGAGCGCTGTGTAGTACTGGTATCTGACGACTATATTATCAATGTATGGTCTGCAGGGTGATAATACTCTGCAAATCGCTGCGTAGTACTGATATCTGACCACTATATAATCACTGTATAGTCTGCAACATGATAATACTCTGCAGAGTGCTGTGTAGTACTGATATCTGACCACTATATGATCACTGTATGATCTGTAGCGTGATAATACTCTGCAAAGGGCTGTGTAATACTGGTATCTGACCACTATATGATCACTGTATGGTCTGCAGCGTGATAATACTCTGCAGAGTGCTGTGTAGTACCGATATCTGACCACTATATCATCACTGTATGGTCTGTAGCATGATAATACTCTGCAGAGTGCTGTGGAGCACTGATATCTGACCACTATATGATCACTGTATGGTCTGCAGGGTGATAATACTTTGCAGAGCGCTGTGTAATACTGATATCTTACCACTATATGATCACTGTATGGTCTGCTGGGTGATAATCCTCTGCAGAGCGCTGTGTAGTACTGGTATCTGACCACTATATGATCACTGTATAGTCTGCAGGGTGATAATACTCTGCAGAGCGCTGTGTAGCACTGGTATCTGACCACTATAACATCACTCTATGGTCTGTAGCGTGATAATACTCTGCAGAGTGCTGTGTAGTACTGGTATCTGACCACTATATGATCACTGTAAGGTCTGTATCGTGATAATACTTTGCAGAGCGCTGTGTAGTACTGGTATCTGACCACTATATGATCACTGTATGGTCTGCAGGGTGATAATACTCTGCAGAGTGCTGTGTAGTATTGGTATCTGACCACTATATGATCGCTGTATGGTCTGCCGGGTGATAATACTCTGCAGAGCGCTGTTTAGTACTGGTATCTGACCACTATATGATCACTGTATGGTCTGCAGGGTGATAATACTCTGCAGAGCGCTGTGTAGTACTGGTATCTGACCACTATATCATCACTGTATGGTCTGTAGCGTGATAATACTCTGCAGAGCGCTGTGTAGTACTGATATCTGACCACTATATGATCACTGTATGGTCTGCAGGGTGATAATACTCTGCAGAGCGCTGTGTAGTACTGGTATCTGACCACTATATAATCACTGTATAGTCTGCAGCATGATAATACTCTGCAGAGTGCTGTGTAGTACTGATATCTGACCACTATATGATCACTGTATGATATGTAGCGTGATAATACTCTGCAGAGGGCTGTGTAGTACTGGTATCTGTCCACTATATGATCACTGTATGGTCTGTAGGGTGATAATACTCTGCAGAGTGCTGTGTAGTACTGGTATCTGACCACTATATAATCACTGTATAGTCTGCAGGGTGATAATACTCTGCAGAGCGCTGTGTAGTACTGGTATCTGACCACTATATGATCATTGTATGGTCTGCAGGGTGATAATACTCTGCAGAGTGCTGTGTAGTACTGATATCTGACCACTATATGATCACTGTATGATCTGTAGCGTGATAATACTCTGCAGAGCGCTGTGCAGTACTGGTATCTGACCACTATATGATCACTGTATGGTCTGCAGGGTGATAATACTCTGCAGAGCGCTGTGTATGGTATCTGAGCACTATATCATCACTGTATGGTCTGTAGCATGATAATACTCTGCAGAGCGCTGTGTAGTACTGATATCTGACCACTATATGATCACTGTATGGTCTGCAGGGTGATAATACTCTGCAGAGTGCTGTGTAGTACTGATATCTGACCACAATATGATCACTGTAGAGTCTGCAGGGTGATAATACTCTGCAGAGTGCTGTGTAGTACTGATAGCTGACCACAATATGATCACTGTATGGTCTACAGAGTGATTATACTCTGCAGAGCGCTGTGTAGTACAGGTATATGACCTCTATATGATCACTATATAGTCTGTAGCGTGATAATACTCTGCAGAGCGCTGTGTAGTACTGGTATCTGACCACTATATGATCAATTTATGGCCTGCAGCGTGATAATACTCTGCAGAGTGCTGAGTAGTACTGGTATCTGACCACTATATCATCACTGTATGGTCTGCAGGGTGATAATACTCTGCAGAGCGCTGTGTAGTACCGGTATCTGACCACTATATGATCTCTGTATAGTCTGCAGCGTGATAATACTCTGCAGAGCGCTGTGTAGTACTGGTATCTGACCACTATATGATCACTGTATAGTCTGCAGGGTGATAATACTCTGCAGAGCGCTGTGTAGTACTGGTATCTGACCACTATATCATCACTGTATGGTCTGTAGCGTGATAATACTCTGCAGAGCGCTGTGTAGTACTGATATCTGACCACTATATGATCACTATATGGTCTGCAGGGTGATAATACTCTGCAGAGCGCTGTGTAGTACTGGTATCTGACCACTATATAATCACTGTATAGTCTGCAGCATGATAATACTCTGCAGAGTGCTGTGTAGTACTGATATCTGACCACTATATGATCACTGTATGATCTGTAGCGTGATAATATGCAGAGGGCTGTGTAGTACTGGTATCTGTCCACTATATGATCACTGTATGGTCTGTAGGGTGATAATACTCTGCAGAGCGCTGTGTAGTACGGGTATCTGACCATTATATAATCACTGTATAGTCTGCAGGGTGATAATACTCTGCAGAGCGCTGTGTAGTACCGGTATCTGACCACTATATGATCACTGTATAGTCTGCAGGGTGATAATACTCTGCAGAGTGCTTTATAGTACTGGTATCTGACCACTATATGATCACTGCATAGTCTGCGGCGTGATAATACTCTGCAGAGTGCTGTATAGTACTGGTATCTGACCACTATATGATCACTGTATAGTCTGCAGCGTGATAATACTCTGCAGAGTGCTGTGTAGTACTGGTATCTGACCACTATATGATCACTGTATGGTCTGCAGCATGATAATACTCTGTAGAGCGCTGTGTAGTACTGATATCTGACCACTATATGATCACTGTATGGTCTGTAGCATGATAATACTCTGCAGAGCGCTGTGTAGTACTCTTATCTGACCACTATATGATCACTGTATGGTCTGCAGCATGATAATACTCTGCAGAGTGCTGTGTAGTACTGGTATCTGACCACTATATGATCACTGTATGGTCTGCAGCATGATAATACTCTGTAGAGCGCTGTGTAGTACTGATATCTGACCACTATATGATCACTGTATGGTCTGTAGCATGATAATACTCTGCAGAGCGCTGTGTAGTACTCTTATCTGACCACTATATGATCACTGTATGGTCTGCAGCATGATAATACTCTGTAGAGCGCTGTGTAGTACTGATATCTGACCACTATATGATCACTGTATGGTCTGTAGCATGATAATACTCTGCAGAGCGCTGTGTAGTACGGGTATCTGACCACTATATGATCACTGTATGGTCTGTAGCGTGATAATACTCTGCAGAGCGCTGTGTAGTACTGGTATCTGACCACTATATGATCACTGTATGGTCTGTAGCGTGATAATTCTCTGCAGAGTGCTGTGTAGTACTGGTATCTGACCACTATATCATCACTCTATGGTCTGTAGGGTGATAATACTCTGCAGAGCACTGTGTAGTACTGATATCTGACCACTATAAGATCACTGTATGCTCTGTCTCGTGATAATACTCTGCAGAGTGCTGTGTTGTACTGATATCTGACCACTATATGATCACTGTATGGTCTGCAGCATGATAATACTCTGTAGAGCGCTGTGTAGTACTGACATCTGACCACTATATGATCACTGTATGGTCTGTAGCGTGATAATACTCTGCAGAGCGCTGTGTAGTACTGATATCTGACCACTATATGATCACTGTATGGTCTGCAGGGTGATAATACTCTGCAGAGCGCTGTGTAGTACTGGTATCTGACCACTATATGATCACTGTATAGTCTGCAGCATGATAATACTCTGCAGAGTGCTGTGTAGTACTGATATCTGACCACTATATGATCACTGTATGATCTGTAGCGTGATAATACTCTGCAAAGGGCTGTGTAGTACTGGTATCTGACCACTATATGATCACTGTATGGTCTGCAGCGTGATAATACTCTGCAGAGTGCTGTGTAGTACCGATATCTGACCACTATATGATCACTGTATGGTCTGCAGGGTGATAATACTCTGCAGAGCGCTGTGTAGTACTGGTATCTGACCACTATATAATCACTGTATAGTCTGCAGCATGATAATACTCTGCAGAGTGCTGTGTAGTACTGATATCTGACCACTATATGATCACTGTATGATATGTAGCGTGATAATACTCTGCAGAGGGCTGTGTAGTACTGGTATCTGTCCACTATATGATCACTGTATGGTCTGTAGGGTGATAATACTCTGCAGAGTGCTGTGTAGTACTGGTATCTGACCACTATATAATCACTGTATAGTCTGCAGGGTGATAATACTCTGCAGAGCGCTGTGTAGTACTGGTATCTGACCACTATATGATCACTGTATAGTCTGCAGCATGATAATACTCTGCAGAGGGCTGTGTAGTACTGGTATCTGACCACTATATGATCACTGTATAGTCTGCAGGGTGATAATACTCTGCGGAGAGCTGTGTAGTACTGGTATCTGACCACTATATGATCACTGTATAGTCTGCCGGGTGATAATACTCTGCAGAGAGCTGTGTAGTACTGGTATCTGACCACTATATGATCACTGTATGGTCTGCAGGGTGATAATACTCTGCAGAGCGCTGTATAGTACCGGTATCTGACCACTATATGATCACTGTATGGTCTGCAGGGTGATAATACTCTGCAGAGCGCTGTGTAGTACTGGTATCTGACCACTATATGATTACTGTATGGTCTGCAGCGTGATAATACTCTGCAGAGCGCTGTGTAGTACTGGTATCTGACCACTATATGATCACTGTATGGTCTGCAGGGTGATAATACTCTGCAGAGCGCTGTATAGTACCGGTATCTGACCACTATATGATTACTGTATAGTCTGCAGCGTGATAATACTCTGCAGAGCGCTGTGTAGTACTGGTATCTGACCACTATATGATCACTGTATGGTCTGTAGGCTGATAATACTCTGCAGAGCGCTGTGTAGTACTGGTATCTGACCACTATATAATCACTGTATAGTCTGCAGGGTGATAAAACTCTGCAGAGCGCTGTATAGTACCGGTATCTGACCACTATATGATCACTGTATGGTCTGCAGGGTGATAATACTCTGCAGAGCGCTGTGTAGTACTGGTATCTGACCACTATATGATCTCTGTATAGTCTGCAGCGTGATAATACTCTGCAGAGGGCTGTGTAGTACTGGTATTTGACCACTATATGATCACTGTATAGTCTGCCGGGTGATAATACTCTGCAGAGAGCTGTGTAGTACTGGTATCTGACCACTATATGATCACTGTATAGTCTGCCGGGTGATAATACTCTGCAGAGCGCTGTGTAGTACTGGTATCTGACCACTATATGATCACTGTATAGTCTGCAGCGTGATAATACTTTGCAGAGCGCTGTGTAGTACTGGTATCTGACCACTATATGATCACTGTATGGTCTGCAGGGTGATAATACTCTGCAGAGTGCTGTGTTGTACTGATATCTGACCACAATATGATGACTGTATAGTCTGTAGCGTAATAATACTCTGCAGAGTGCTGTGTAGTACTGGTATCTGACCACTATATGATCACTGTATAGTCTTCAGGGTGATAATACTCTGCAGAGCGCTGTGTAGTACTGGTATCTGACCACTATATCATCACTGTATAGTCTACAGGGTGATAATACTCTGCAGAGCGCTGTGTAGTACAGGTATCTGACCACTATATGATCACTGTATAGTCTGCAGGGTGATAATACTCTGCAGAGCATTGTATAGTACTGGTATCTGACCACTATATGATCACTGTATGGTCTGCAGGGTGATAATACTCTGCAGAGCGCTGTGTAGTACTGGTATCTGACCACTATATGATCTCTGTATAGTCTGCAGCGTGATAATACTCTGCAGAGGGCTGTGTAGTACTGGTATTTGACCACTATATGATCACTGTATAGTCTGCCGGGTGATAATACTCTGCAGAGAGCTGTGTAGTACTGGTATCTGACCACTATATGATCACTGTATAGTCTGCCGGGTGATAATACTCTGCAGAGCGCTGTGTAGTACTGGTATCTGACCACTATATGATCACTGTATAGTCTGCAGCGTGATAATACTTTGCAGAGCGCTGTGTAGTACTGGTATCTGACCACTATATGATCACTGTATGGTCTGCAGGGTGATAATACTCTGCAGAGTGCTGTGTTGTACTGATATCTGACCACAATATGATGACTGTATAGTCTGTAGCGTAATAATACTCTGCAGAGTGCTGTGTAGTACTGGTATCTGACCACTATATGATCACTGTATAGTCTTCAGGGTGATAATACTCTGCAGAGCGCTGTGTAGTACTGGTATCTGACCACTATATCATCACTGTATAGTCTGCAGGGTGATAATACTCTGCAGAGCGCTGTGTAGTACAGGTATCTGACCACTATATGATCACTGTATAGTCTGCAGGGTGATAATACTCTGCAGAGCGTTGTATAGTACTGGTATCTGATCACTGTATGGTCTGCAGGGTGATAATACTCTGCAGAGAGCTGTGTAGTACTGGTATCTGACCACTATATGATCACTGTATAGTCTGCAGGGTGATAATACTCTGCAGAGCGCTGTGTAGTACTGGTATCTGACCACTATATCATCACTGTATGGTCTGCAGCATGATAATACTCAGCAGAGCGCTGTGTAGTACTGATATCTGACCACTATATGATCACTGTATAGTCTGCAGGGTGATAATACTCTGCAGAGTGCTGTGTAGTACTGGTATCTGACCACTATATGATCACTGTATGGTCTGCAGGGTGATAATACTCTGCAGAGCGCTGTGTAGTACCGGTATCTGACCACTATATGATCACTGTATAGTCTGCAGGGTGATAATACTCTGCAGAGTGCTGTGTAGTACTGGTATCTGACCACTATATGATCACTGTATGGTCTGCAGGGTGATAATACTCTGCAGAGCGCTGTGTAGTACTGGTATCTGACCACTATATGATCACTATATGGCGGTATTATTAATTATATTGGTGCTTGTATAGTTTTAGCGAACACGTGCTCATGTCCATGACCTGGTGTGTCTATGATCCACTTTTATTTAACTAATTTCCCGCACCCCTATATTTCAATCCTGAGTCTAATTAATATTTTGTGTTGCTCTGGTCTAGAGTTTTATCTATTCAGGGTTTTGGTCTTAGTTCGGAATTGTTTTTTGGAGTCTGGGGTCTAAATGATTAATTAGTGATATAATTTTTTTTTAACATTGACATTTTTAACTGTTTGTTATATTATTCCTAAACCTTTTACAGTAAGGGCACATGAGCAGTCTATCCTTAAGCACGGATTGGCTTTAGTTTAAAGATATTGGTTTGTGTTGTACGTGGGCTGATTAGGGCTAATATAACCCTAACCAATATAATATAACCTAGCCAATATAATATAACCTAGCCAATATAATATATCCCTAACCAATATAATATAACCCTAACCAATATAATATATCCCTAACTAATATAATATAACCTAACTAATATAATATAACCCTAACCAATATAATATATCACTAACCAATATAATATAACCCTAACCAATATAATATAACCTAGCCAATATAATATATCCCTAACCAATATAATATAACCCTAACCAATATAATATATCCCTAACTAATATAATATAACCTAACTAATATAATATAACCCTAACCAATATAATATATCACTAACCAATATAATATAACCCTAACCAATATAATATATCACTAACCAATATAATATAACCCTAACCAATATAATATATCACTAACCAATATAATATAACCCTAACCAATATAATATAACCCTAACCAATATAATATAACCCTAACCAATATAATATAACCCTAACTAATACAATATATCCCTAACCAATATAATATAATCCTAACCAATATAATATAACCCTAACCAATATAATATAACCCTCACCAATATAATATAACCCTAACTAATATAATATAACCCTAACCAATATAATATAACCCTAACCAACATAATATAACCCAAACCAATATAATATAACACTAACCAATATAATATAACCCTAACTAATATAATATAACCCTAACCAATATAATATAACCCTCACCAATATAATATAACCCTAACCAATATAATATAACCCTAACCAATATAATATAACCCTAACCAATATAATATAGCCCTAACTAATATAATATAACCCTCACCAATATAATATAACCCTAACTAATATAATATAACCCTCACCAATATAATATAACCCTATCCAATATAATATATCCCTAACCAATATAATATAACCCTAACCAATATAATATAACCCTAACCAATATAATATAACCCTAACTAATATAATATAACCCTCACCAATATAATATAACCCTAACCAATATAATATAACCCTAACCAATATAATATAACCCTAACCAATATAATATAGCCCTAACTAATATAATATAACCTAACCAATATAATATAACCCTAACTAATATAATGTAACCTAACCAATATAATATAACCCTAACTAATATAATATAATCCTAACTAATATAATATAACACTAACCAATATAATATAACCCTAACCAATATAATATAACCCTAACCAATATAATATAACCCTCACCAATATAATATAACCCTAACTAATATAATATAACCGTAACCAATATAATATAACCCTATCCAATATAATATATCCCTAACCAATATAATATAACCCTAACCAATATAATATAACCCTAACCAATATAATATAACCCTAACTAATATAATATAACCCTAACTAATATAATGTAACCCTCACCAATATAATATAGCCTTAACCAATATAATATAACCCTAACCAATATAATATATCCCTAACCAATATAATATAACCCTAACCAATATAATATAACCCTAACTAATATAATATAACCCTAACTAATATAATGTAACCCTAACCAATATAATATAACCCTAACTAATATAATATAACCCTAACCAATATAATATAACCCTAACTAATATAATATAACCCTCACCAATATAATATATCACTCACCAACATAATATAACCCTAACCAATATAATATACCCCTAACTAATATAATATAACCCTAACTAATATAATATAACCCTCACCAATATAATATATCCCTAACTAATATAATATAACCCTAACTAATATAATATAACCCTAACCAATATAATATAACCCTCACCAATATAATATAATCCTAACTAATATAATATATCCCTAACCAATATAATATAACCCTAACTAATATAATATAACCCTAACTAATATAATATAACCCTAACCAATATAATATAACCCTAACTAATATAATATAACCCTAACCAATATAATATAACCCTAACCAATATAATATAACCCTAACCAATATAATATAACCCCAACTAATATAATATAACCCTAACTAATATAATATAACCCTAACCAATATAATATATCCCTAACCAATATAATATAATCCTAACCAATATAATATAACACTAACCAATATAATATAACCCTAACCAATATAATATAACCCTAACTAATATAATATAACCCTAACCAATATAATATAATCCCAACCAATATAATATAACCCTAACCGATATAATGTATCACTAACCAATATAATATAACCCTAACTAATATAATATAACCCTAACCAATAGAATATATCACTAACCAATATAATATAACCCTAACCAATATAATGTATCACTAACCAATATAATATAACCCTAACCAATATAATATAACCCTAACCAATATAATATATCACTAACCAATATAATATACCCCTAACTAATATAATATAACCCTCACCAATATAATATATCCCTAACTAATATAATATAACCCTAACTAATATAATATAACCCTAACCAATATAATATAACCCTCACCAATATAATATAACCCTAACTAATATAATATATCCCTAACCAATATAATATAACCCTAACTAATATAATATAACCCTAACTAATATAATATAACCCTAACTAATATAATATAACCCTCACCAATATAATATAACCCTAACTAATATAATATATCACTAATCAATATAATATAACCCTAACCAATATAATATAACCCTAACCAATATAATATATCCCTAACCAATATAATATAACCCTAACCAATATAATATAACCCTAACCAATATAATATAACCCCAACTAATATAATATAACCCTAACTAATATAATATAACCCTAACCAATATAATATATCCCTAACCAATATAATATAATCCTAACCAATATAATATAACACTAACCAATATAATATAACCCTAACCAATATAATATATCCCCAACTAATATAATATAACCCTAACTAATATAATATATCCCTAACCAATATAATATAACCATAACCAATATAATATAACCCTAACCAATATAATATAACCCTAACTAATATAATATAACCCTAACCAATATAATATAACCCTAACTAATATAATATATCCCTAACCAATATAATATAACCCTAACCAATATAATATAACCCTAACTAATATAATGTAACCTAACCAATATAATATAACCCTAACTAATATAATATAACCCTCACCAATATAATATAACCCTAACTAATATAATATAACCGTAACCAATATAATATAACCCTATCCAATATAATATATCCCTAACCAATATAATATAACCCTAACCAATATAATATAACCCTAACTAATATAATATAACCCTAACTAATAAAATGTAACCCTCACCAATATAATATAGCCCTAACCAATATAATATAACCCTAACCAATATAATATATCCCTAACCAATATAATATACCCCTAACTAATATAATATAACCCTAACTAATATAATGTAACCCTAACCAATATAATATAACCCTAACTAATATAATATAACCCTAACCAATATAATATAACCCTAACTAATATAATATAACCCTCACCAATATAATATATCACTAACCAATATAATATACCCCTAACTAATATAAAATAACCCTCACCAATATAATATATCCGTAACTAATATAATATAACCCTAACTAATATAATATAACCCTAACCAATATAATATAACCCTCACCAATATAATATAACCCTAACTAATATAATATATCCCTAACCAACATAATATAACCCTAACTAATATAATATAACCCTAACCAATATAATATAACCCTAACTAATATAATATAACCCTAACCAATATAATATAACCCTAACCAATATAATATACCCCTAACTAATATAATATAAACCTAACCAATATAATATAACACTAACCAATATAATATAACCCTAACTAATATAATATAACCCTAACCAATATAATATATCCCTAACCAATATAATATAATCCTAACCAATATAATATAACACTAACCAATATAATATAACCCTAACCAATATAATATAACCCTAACCAATATAATATATCCCCAACTAATATAATATAACCCTAACTAATATAATATAACCCTAACTAATATAATATAACCCTAACCAATATAATATAACCCTAACTAATATAATATAACCCTAACCAATATAATATAACCCTAACCAATATAATATAACCCTAACCAATATAATATAACCCCAACTAATATAATATAACCCTAACTAATATAATATAACCCTAACCAATATAATAAATCCCTAACCAATATAATATAATCCTAACCAATATAATATAACACTAACCAATATAATATAACCCTAACCAATATAATATATCCCCAACTAATATAATATAACCCTAACTAATATAATATATCCCTAACCAATAAATATAACCCTAACCAATATAATATAACCCTAACCAATATAATATAACCCTAACTAATATAATATAACCCTAACCAATATAATAAAACCCTAACTAATAAAATATAACCCTAACCAATATAATATAATCCCAACCAATATAATATAACCCTAACCGATATAATGTATCACTAACCAATATAATATAACCCTAACCAATATAATATAACCCTAACTAATATAATATAACCCTAACCAATAGAATATATCACTAACCAATATAATATAACCCTAACTAATATAATATAACCCTAACCAATATAATATAACCCTAACCAATATAATATAACCCTAACCAATATAATGTATCACTAACCAATATAATATAACCCTAACCAATATAATATATCACTAACCAATATAATATACCCCTAACTAATATAATATAACCCTCACCAATATAATATAACCCTAACTAATATAATATAACCCTAACCAATATAATATAACCCTAACCAATATAATATAACCCTAACCAATATATATAACCCCAACTAATATAATATAACCCTAACTAATATAATATAACCCTATCCAATATAATATATCCCTAACCAATATAATATAATCCTAACCAATATAATATAACACTAACTAATATAATATAACCCTAACCAATATAATATATCCCCAACTAATATAATATAACCCTAACTAATATAATATATCCCTAACCAATATAATATAACCCTAACCAATATAATATAACCCTAACCAATATAATATACCCCTAACTAATATAATATAAACCTAACCAATATAATATAACACTAACCAATATAATATAACCCTAACTAATATAATATAACCCTAACCAATATAATATATCCCTAACCAATATAATATAATCCTAACCAATATAATATAACACTAACCAATATAATATAACCCTAACCAATATAATATAACCCTAACCAATATAATATATCCCCAACTAATATAATATAACCCTAACTAATATAATATAACCCTAACTAATATAATATAACCCTAACCAATATAATATAACCCTAACTAATATAATATAACCCTAACCAATATAATATAACCCTAACCAATATAATATAACCCTAACCAATATAATATAACCCCAACTAATATAATATAACCCTAACTAATATAATATAACCCTAACCAATATAATATATCCCTAACCAATATAATATAATCCTAACCAATATAATATAACACTAACCAATATAATATAACCCTAACCAATATAATATATCCCCAACTAATATAATATAACCCTAACTAATATAATATATCCCTAACCAATATAATATAACCCTAACCAATATAATATAACCCTAACCAATATAATATAACCCTAACTAATATAATATAACCCTAACCAATATAATAAAACCCTAACTAATAAAATATAACCCTAACCAATATAATATAATCCCAACCAATATAATATAACCCTAACCGATATAATGTATCACTAACCAATATAATATAACCCTAACCAATATAATATAACCCTAACTAATATAATATAACCCTAACCAATAGAATATATCACTAACCAATATAATATAACCCTAACCAATATAATGTATCACTAACCAATATAATATAACCCTAACCAATATAATATATCACTAACCAATATAATATACCCCTAACTAATATAATATAACCCTCACCAATATAATATAACCCTAACTAATATAATATAACCCTAACCAATATAATATAACCCTAACCAATATAATATAACCCTAACCAATATAATATAACCCCAACTAATATAATATAACCCTAACTAATATAATATAACCCTATCCAATATAATATATCCCTAACCAATATAATATAATCCTAACCAATATAATATAACACTAACTAATATAATATAACCCTAACCAATATAATATATCCCCAACTAATATAATATAACCCTAACTAATATAATATATCCCTAACCAATATAATATAACCCTAACCAATATAATATAACCCTAACCAATATAATATAACCCTAACTAATATAATATAACCCTAACCAATATAATATAACCCTAACTAATATAATATATCCCTAACCAATATAATATAACCCTAACCAATATAATATAACCCTAACCAATATAATATAACCCTAACTAATATAATGTAACCCTCACCAATATAATATAGCCCTAACAAATATAATATAACCCTAACCAATATAATATATCCCTAACCAATATAATATAACCCTAACCAATATAATATAACCCTAACTAATATAATATAACCCTAACTAATATAATGTAACCCTAACCAATATAATATAACCCTAACTAATATAACATAACCCTAACCAATATAATATAACCCTAACTAATATAATATAACCCTCACCAATATAATATATCACTAACCAATATAATATACCCCTAACTAATATAATATAACCCTCACCAATATAATATATCCCTAACTAATATAATATAACCCTAACTAATATAATATAACCCTAACCAATATAATATAACCCTCACCAATATAATATAACCCTAACTAATATAATATATCCCTAACCAATATAATATAACCCTAACTAATATAATATAACCCTAACTAATATAATATAACCCTAACCAATATAATATAACCCTAACTAATATAATATAACCCTAACCAATATAATATAACCCTAACCAATATAATATAACCCTAACCAATATAATATAACCCCAACTAATATAATCTAACCCTAACTAATATAATATAACCCTAACCAATATAATATATCCCTAACCAATATAATATAATCCTAACCAATATAATATAACACTAACCAATATAATATAACC
Organism: Rhinoderma darwinii; assembly: GCF_050947455.1. Taxonomy (NCBI): domain Eukaryota; kingdom Metazoa; phylum Chordata; class Amphibia; order Anura; family Rhinodermatidae; genus Rhinoderma; species Rhinoderma darwinii. The sequence goes on along the minus strand of NC_134690.1, from coordinate 4,551,196 downwards.
CTAACCAATATAATATATCCCCAACTAATATAATATAACCCTAACTAATATAATATATCCCTAACCAATATAATATAACCCTAACCAATATAATATAACCCTAACTAATATAATATAACCCTAACCAATAGAATATATCACTAACCAATATAATATAACCCTAACCAATATAATGTATCACTAACTAATATAATATAACCCTAACCAATATAATATAACCCTAACCAATATAATATATCACTAACCAATATAATATACCCCTAACTAATATAATATAACCCTCACCAATATAATATATCCCTAACTAATATAATATAACCCTAACTAATATAATATAACCCTAACCAATATAATATAACCCTCACCAATATAATATAACCCTAACTAATATAATATATCCCTAACCAATATAATATAACCCTAACTAATATAATATAACCCTAACTAATATAATATAACCCTAACCAATATAATATAAATCTAACTAATATAATATAACCCTAACCAATATAATATAACCCTAACCAATATAATATAACCCTAACCAATATAATATAACCCCAACTAATATAATATAACCCTAACTAATATAATATAACCCTAACCAATATAATATATCCCTAACCAATATAATATAATCCTAACCAATATAATATAACACTAACCAATATAATATAACCCTAACTAATATAATATATCCCTAACCAATATAATATAACCCTAACCAATATAATATAACCCTAACCAATATAATATAACCCTAACTAATATAATATAACCCTAACCAATATAATATAACCCTAACTAACATAATATAACCCTAACCAATATAAATAATCCCAACCAATATAATATAACCCTAACCAATATAATGTATCACTAACCAATATAATATAACCCTAACCAATATAATATAACCCTAACCAATATAATATAACCCTAACTATATAATATAACCCTAACCAATAGAATACATCACTAACCAATATAATATAACCCTAACCAATATAATGTATCACTAACCAATATAATATAACCCTAACCAATATAATATAACCCTAACCAATATAATATAACCCTAACCAATATAATATAACCCTAACCAATATAATATAGCCCTAACTAATATAATATAACCTAACCAATATAATATAACCCTAACTAATATAATGTAACCTAACCAATATAATATAACCCTAACTAATATAATATAACCCTCACCAATATAATATAACCCTAACTAATATAATATAACCGTAACCAATATAATATAACCCTATCCAATATAATATATCCCTAACCAATATAAATATAACCCTAACCAATATAATATAACCCTAACCAATATAATATAACCCTAACTAATATAATATAACCCTAACTAATATAATGTAACCCTCACCAATATAATATAGCCCTAACCAATATAATATAACCCTAACCAATATAATATAACCCTAACCAATATAATATAACCCTAACCAATATAATATAACCCTAACCAATATAATATAACCCTAACTAATATAATATAACCCTAACTAATATAATGTAACCCTAACCAATATAATATAACCCTCACCAATATAATATAACCCTAACTAATATAATATATCCCTAACCAATATAATATAACCCTAACTAATATAATATAACCCTAACTAATATAATATAACCCTAACCAATATAATATAAACCTAACTAATATAATATAACCCTAACCAATATAATATAACCCTAACCAATATAATATAACCCTAACCAATATAATATAACCCCAACTAATATAATATAACCCTAACTAATATAATATAACCCTAACCAATATAATATATCCCTAACCAATATAATATAATCCTAACCAATATAATATAACACTAACCAATATAATATAACCCTAACTAATATAATATATCCCTAACCAATATAATATAACCCTAACCAATATAATATAACCCTAACCAATATAATATAACCCTAACTAATATAATATAACCCTAACCAATATAATATAACCCTAACTAACATAATATAACCCTAACCAATATAATATAATCCCAACCAATATAATATAACCCTAACCAATATAATGTATCACTAACCAATATAATATAACCCTAACCAATATAATATAACCCTAACCAATATAATATAACCCTAACTAATATAATATAACCCTAACCAATAGAATACATCACTAACCAATATAATATAACCCTAACCAATATAATGTATCACTAACCAATATAATATAACCCTAACCAATATAATATAACCCTAACCAATATAATATAACCCTAACCAATATAATATAACCCTAACCAATATAATATAGCCCTAACTAATATAATATAACCTAACCAATATAATATAACCCTAACTAATATAATGTAACCTAACCAATATAATATAACCCTAACTAATATAATATAACCCTCACCAATATAATATAACCCTAACTAATATAATATAACCGTAACCAATATAATATAACCCTATCCAATATAATATATCCCTAACCAATATAATATAACCCTAACCAATATAATATAACCCTAACCAATATAATATAACCCTAACTAATATAATATAACCCTAACTAATATAATGTAACCCTCACCAATATAATATAGCCCTAACCAATATAATATAACCCTAACCAATATAATATAACCCTAACCAATATAATATAACCCTAACCAATATAATATAACCCTAACCAATATAATATAACCCTAACTAATATAATATAACCCTAACTAATATAATGTAACCCTAACCAATATAATATAACCCTAACTAATATAATATAACCCTAACCAATATAATATAACCCTAACTAATATAATATAACCCTCACCAATATAATATATCACTAACCAATATAATATACCCCTAACTAATATAATATAACCCTCACCAATATAATATATCCCTAACTAATATAATATAACCCTAACTAATATAATATAACCCTAACCAATATAATATAACCCTCACCAATATAATATAAACCTAACTAATATAATATATCCCTAACCAATATAATATAACCCTAACTAATATAATATAACCCTAACCAATATAATATATCCCTAACCAATATAATATAACCCTAACTAATATAATATAACCCTAACCAATATAATATAACCCTAACCAATATAATATAACCCTAACCAATATAATATAACCCCAACTAATATAATATAACCCTAACTAATATAATATAACCCTAACCAATATAATATATCCCTAACCAATATAATATAATCCTAACCAATATAATATAACAATAACCAATATAATATAACCCTAACCAATATAATATATCCCCAACTAATATAATATAACCCTAACTAATATAATATATCCCTAACCAATATAATATAACCCTAACCAATATAATATAACCCTAACCAATATAATATAACCCTAACTAATATAATATAACCCTAACTAATATAATATAACCCTAACTAACATAATATAACCCTAACCAATATAATATAATCCCAACCAATATAATATAACCCTAACCAATATAATGTATCACTAACCAATATAATATAACCCTAACCAATATAATATAACCCTAACCAATATAATATAACCCTAACTAATATAATATAACCCTAACCAATAGAATACATCACTAACCAATATAATACAACCCTAACCAATATAATGTATCACTAACCAATATAATATAACCCTAACCAATATAATATAACCCTAACCAATATAATATAACCCTAACCAATATAATATAACCCTAACCAATATAATATAGCCCTAACTAATATAATATAACCTAACCAATATAATATAACCCTAACTAATATAATGTAACCTAACCAATATAATATAACCCTAACTAATATAATATAACCCTCACCAATATAATACAACCCTAACTAATATAATATAACCGTAACCAATATAATATAACCCTATCCAATATAATATATCCCTAACCAATATAATATAACCCTAACCAATATAATATAACCCTAACCAATATAATATATCCCCAACTAATATAATATAACCCTAACTAATATAATATATCCCTAACCAATATAATATAACCCTAACCAATATAATATAACCCTAACCAATATAATATAACCCTAACTAATATAATATAACCCTAACCAATATAATAAAACCCTAACTAATAAAATATAACCCTAACCAATATAATATAATCCCAACCAATATAATATAACCCTAACCGATATAATGTATCACTAACCAATATAATATAACCCTAACCAATATAATATAACCCTAACTAATATAATATAACCCTAACCAATAGAATATATCACTAACCAATATAATATAACCCTAACCAATATAATGTATCACTAACCAATATAATATAACCCTAACCAATATAATATATCACTAACCAATATAATATACCCCTAACTAATATAATATAACCCTCACCAATATAATATAACCCTAACTAATATAATATAACCCTAACCAATATAATATAACCCTAACCAATATAATATAACCCTAACCAATATAATATAACCCCAACTAATATAATATAACCCTAACTAATATAATATAACCCTATCCAATATAATATATCCCTAACCAATATAATATAATCCTAACCAATATAATATAACACTAACTAATATAATATAACCCTAACCAATATAATATATCCCCAACTAATATAATATAACCCTAACTAATATAATATATCCCTAACCAATATAATATAACCCTAACCAATATAATATAACCCTAACCAATATAATATAACCCTAACTAATATAATATAACCCTAACCAATATAATATAACCCTAACTAATATAATATATCCCTAACCAATATAATATAACCCTAACCAATATAATATATCCCTAACCAATATAATATAACCCTAACTAATATAATGTAACCCTCACCAATATAATATAGCCCTAACAAATATAATATAACCCTAACCAATATAATATATCCCTAACCAATATAATATAACCCTAACCAATATAATATAACCCTAACTAATATAATATAACCCTAACTAATATAATGTAACCCTAACCAATATAATATAACCCTAACTAATATAACATAACCCTAACCAATATAATATAACCCTAACTAATATAATATAACCCTCACCAATATAATATATCACTAACCAATATAATATACCCCTAACTAATATAATATAACCCTCACCAATATAATATATCCCTAACTAATATAATATAACCCTAACTAATATAATATAACCCTAACCAATATAATATAACCCTCACCAATATAATATAACCCTAACTAATATAATATATCCCTAACCAATATAATATAACCCTAACTAATATAATATAACCCTAACTAATATAATATAACCCTAACCAATATAATATAACCCTAACTAATATAATATAACCCTAACCAATATAATATAACCCTAACCAATATAATATAACCCTAACCAATATAATATAACCCCAACTAATATAATCTAACCCTAACTAATATAATATAACCCTAACCAATATAATATATCCCTAACCAATATAATATAATCCTAACCAATATAATATAACACTAACCAATATAATATAACCCTAACCAATATAATATATCCCCAACTAATATAATATAACCCTAACTAATATAATATATCCCTAACCAATATAATATAACCCTAACCAATATAATATAACCCTAACTAATATAATATAACCCTAACCAATAGAATATATCACTAACCAATATAATATAACCCTAACCAATATAATGTATCACTAACTAATATAATATAACCCTAACCAATATAATATAACCCTAACCAATATAATATATCACTAACCAATATAATATACCCCTAACTAATATAATATAACCCTCACCAATATAATATATCCCTAACTAATATAATATAACCCTAACTAATATAATATAACCCTAACCAATATAATATAACCCTCACCAATATAATATAACCCTAACTAATATAATATATCCCTAACCAATATAATATAACCCTAACTAATATAATATAACCCTAACTAATATAATATAACCCTAACCAATATAATATAAATCTAACTAATATAATATAACCCTAACCAATATAATATAACCCTAACCAATATAATATAACCCTAACCAATATAATATAACCCCAACTAATATAATATAACCCTAACTAATATAATATAACCCTAACCAATATAATATATCCCTAACCAATATAATATAATCCTAACCAATATAATATAACACTAACCAATATAATATAACCCTAACTAATATAATATATCCCTAACCAATATAATATAACCCTAACCAATATAATATAACCCTAACCAATATAATATAACCCTAACTAATATAATATAACCCTAACCAATATAATATAACCCTAACTAACATAATATAACCCTAACCAATATAATATAATCCCAACCAATATAATATAACCCTAACCAATATAATGTATCACTAACCAATATAATATAACCCTAACCAATATAATATAACCCTAACCAATATAATATAACCCTAACTAATATAATATAACCCTAACCAATAGAATACATCACTAACCAATATAATATAACCCTAACCAATATAATGTATCACTAACCAATATAATATAACCCTAACCAATATAATATAACCCTAACCAATATAATATAACCCTAACCAATATAATATAACCCTAACCAATATAATATAGCCCTAACTAATATAATATAACCTAACCAATATAATATAACCCTAACTAATATAATGTAACCTAACCAATATAATATAACCCTAACTAATATAATATAACCCTCACCAATATAATATAACCCTAACTAATATAATATAACCGTAACCAATATAATATAACCCTATCCAATATAATATATCCCTAACCAATATAATATAACCCTAACCAATATAATATAACCCTAACCAATATAATATAACCCTAACTAATATAATATAACCCTAACTAATATAATGTAACCCTCACCAATATAATATAGCCCTAACCAATATAATATAACCCTAACCAATATAATATAACCCTAACCAATATAATATAACCCTAACCAATATAATATAACCCTAACCAATATAATATAACCCTAACTAATATAATATAACCCTAACTAATATAATGTAACCCTAACCAATATAATATAACCCTCACCAATATAATATAACCCTAACTAATATAATATATCCCTAACCAATATAATATAACCCTAACTAATATAATATAACCCTAACTAATATAATATAACCCTAACCAATATAATATAAACCTAACTAATATAATATAACCCTAACCAATATAATATAACCCTAACCAATATAATATAACCCTAACCAATATAATATAACCCCAACTAATATAATATAACCCTAACTAATATAATATAACCCTAACCAATATAATATATCCCTAACCAATATAATATAATCCTAACCAATATAATATAACACTAACCAATATAATATAACCCTAACTAATATAATATATCCCTAACCAATATAATATAACCCTAACCAATATAATATAACCCTAACCAATATAATATAACCCTAACTAATATAATATAACCCTAACCAATATAATATAACCCTAACTAACATAATATAACCCTAACCAATATAATATAATCCCAACCAATATAATATAACCCTAACCAATATAATGTATCACTAACCAATATAATATAACCCTAACCAATATAATATAACCCTAACCAATATAATATAACCCTAACTAATATAATATAACCCTAACCAATAGAATACATCACTAACCAATATAATATAACCCTAACCAATATAATGTATCACTAACCAATATAATATAACCCTAACCAATATAATATAACCCTAACCAATATAATATAACCCTAACCAATATAATATAACCCTAACCAATATAATATAGCCCTAACTAATATAATATAACCTAACCAATATAATATAACCCTAACTAATATAATGTAACCTAACCAATATAATATAACCCTAACTAATATAATATAACCCTCACCAATATAATATAACCCTAACTAATATAATATAACCGTAACCAATATAATATAACCCTATCCAATATAATATATCCCTAACCAATATAATATAACCCTAACCAATATAATATAACCCTAACCAATATAATATAACCCTAACTAATATAATATAACCCTAACTAATATAATGTAACCCTCACCAATATAATATAGCCCTAACCAATATAATATAACCCTAACCAATATAATATAACCCTAACCAATATAATATAACCCTAACCAATATAATATAACCCTAACCAATATAATATAACCCTAACTAATATAATATAACCCTAAC